>NC_056728.1:850980785-851103285 GCF_019279795.1 Protopterus annectens | reverse complement strand
CTGTGGATTTTGACAGAGCAAAACAGTCTTGAAAAGGAGATGGTTTAGGTGATATGTTCTGTATGTTCTGTATTGAACCAGGAGCATTTGGATTGGATGAAGAAGTACTTTTTGAGTTACACTCTGAATTTGGAGTAATTCCTTAAAACCAATGGGGGGAGCTTGCCAAAGAGCAGGTGCCTAAGAGCAGAAAGCACGTGTTGTGCTATAAAGTTTGGTTCTAGTGGTAATGAGAGTTAATGTGGCTGATGAATAGCATCTCATGTTGTATGAGGAGGTTTTTTTCATGAAGTCTAGCTTCAAGGGGAGCAAATATGTGGAGATGGAGTAGCTTGTAAAGTTAGGAATGTAAAAGTAGGTTAGATCTTTGTTTGATGGGTAGCCATTTGACTTTTTCTAGGGTGATACAGCAGTGTTCACAGAGAGGTGAGTTTGTAATGAATTGGCAGATGCTGTTAGAGATAGTCTGGAGTGTGGCAATGATTTTCTTGGAGGCAGAAGAAACAATTTGGAACCCATATTCAAGTTGAGAAATGAGAACTCCTTTGACATTGGTTGCTCTGGATGGTTGGGATAGAAAAGGGGAGATCTTTCTGGCCTAGAAGAGGAGGGAGTTTACTTTGGCTATCACTTTGTCTATGTGGAAATGAAAGTTTATTGATTGATTAAGCCATAGTCCTAGGTATCCAAAGGTGGAAATCGTCTCTATGGGATAGTTGTGCAGGCCAAAAACAGGTAAAGCTTCAGGTGCTTGGCAAGTTGTCTACGGAGTTCCAAAAAGCACAGTTTTGGTCTTGGTGGGGTTGTGAAGTAGTTTATGGTTTATGAGCTATTGGTTTAGCTTGTGTAAGTCTGACTGGAGGTGGCATTGAACGTTGGTGAGAGAGTTGCCTGAGCAGTAATTTTCCATGTCATCAACACAGAGGATATGAGGGAGATTGGGGAGGTCACAAGGAAGTTTGTTAATGAATATGGAGAAGAGTAGTAGAGTAAGAATAGATCCTTGTGATACACCTTTGGAAATAGGTATAGATTCTGACTGGGAGGATCCCATTTTAACGCTGACGTGTATGTTAGTGAGGGAGTTTTTAAACCAAAGAGCAGCATCTGGGCTGATACCAGTTTCAGTTAGTTTGTTGGGGAATACAGTGGTCAATGGAGTCAAATGCCATGGTCAGGTCTATAAATAGGGCACCTGTAAGGCAGCCACTATCAATGTTTAGCAGGATGCCATCAGTTAAGGGCTAAAGGTCTGTCTTAGTTCTTCATCCCGGCCAGAATCCATGTTGTTTGGAAATGGTGCTGCCAGCTATAGACAGAGACTTCTGTGTAGACTATCTTTACAAGATGTTTGCCCAGAACTGGGAAGATGGATTTTGGAAGGAAGTGAGAGGTATCTTTTTGGTTGGCTTGCTTTGGGAAGGGTTTAATTAGAGCAGCTTTCCAAATTTGCGGCATGATGTTTTGTGTGAGACATAGATTATATATGTGGGTGACAGAAAGACATAGATGGTCTCTGCAGTAATATATGAACTTGGGTTTATGTTTTCAGATTTAGGAGGAGTATCAGTGGAAATATTTTCAAGTAGAATAGAGACTTCTTTCGGACGTATGCATATGAAGTGGAAAAGGGGGGGTTGAATGCTGGCAGGGTTGGTGTTGCAAGGTCTGTGTAAGGTGTGGAGTTTATTTCCCTGTATTCTAATTTGTTCTCAAAGGAGCCAGCCCTTAAAAGCTTAGGAGCTTTTTTCTAAGATGAAAAACTAAACTTTTTAAAATTTAGACATAGGGTTGAATGTTTTAAAAAGGCATTATTATTGTTATATTTGGAAATATTGTAATTGTGAACAAAGATGTACTTCTGAAGATGTATTTCCATCTTACTGATATAAAATGCATCATAAGATAAACATTTTGCAGGATAAACCTTACTTGTGAACGTGAAATTGAACATCTCATTATGAGGTATAACCATTTGACAATTATGAACAGTAACAGTTGGTCCTTTATGTACAAAACAACATTGTCTGCAAGTACCACATTTGAAGACATGCATTGTTTACATGCATCCCACTTCCAAAATACTTTTGGTATTATTTCCAGAGTTACTAACAAAATGTTTCTTTTTACCCACCCTATGAGACAAATCTGTATTGCTTGCTGCCAGTTTCCATTTGTACACATAAGTTGCCCAATGGCTTTAATGTAATTATTATAATGTAGTGCATGTATTTTATCAAATCTTTGATTGATACTCCTGGTACTATCACACTGTATACTTCTGTGAATAACAACAGGGGCAGGCAATAGCAGGTCAAATCTAGTATGCCTGCCCTCTAAAACTTCTTCAAAGGACTTGTTCCCATAACTTCTTAAGATACCCTCTATCCATTGCTAACTATAATAATATTTAGCTTCACATGAAAACAAAATGTCATCAGAAATGACTCTAGAAAGCCTTAACAGATGGACTATAACTATTTTTTAATTTTATCACAAGGGCTAAATACTAATATCCAATGGAAAAGAGGGTTTGCAGAACTCATAGAATCAACTGAATGAGGCTCTGCATTCTTAAAAATGTAATGTCCAGATAATTTATAGCTATATCTGAACATCGATAAGTAAACCTTACAAAATATTTCTTCCATATAAATCATCTAACATTTGTAGATGATGTCCAGTATCCTTGACAAAGAACAAAGCTTTTATCTTTGTCTATAAGAAAATCTGTGACAACTTCTACATTCTCCAGGGGTCTGTTAATAAATGAAAGGGCTGCCTAGAGAAACAATTTTGTGAATCTTTGGGAGATCACAAAACAATGCTGTTCTGGGATTAAAAAAAAAAAGATGGCTACTACCTCTATTTTTATAAAAGAATCCGTGGCATACCTTTACTTGGTAGTGTCCAGATGCCGCTATATTGGCTATATGAGATTCTTCATAAGTTACAAATAGTATTCTTTAATATCCAAAATATGATGGCACATCTCCATCAGCAGTCATAATCATATGTTGTCACTCCTTATCTGCTCCCTTAATGGCCATATTATCCTTCTAATGCAGCACTTTAATCACTAGCCATTCTGTTATAGAGACATTTATTTATGGATTTATTTTTCTATGACTTTGTTTTCAGGGTAAAACTTTCATCTATATGGACTACTTCCAGGTTCAATCCAGGAGGATAAAGACTCAAGGAAAGTAAGAAAAGTATACATAATTTGTGAAGAACAGAAATTTACATAGGTTCATAGGTTCATACTAGGCTATCTGCCCTAGGGCATTTATAAGCCTAGCCAGAATGCGTTTGGCTTTCGCCACCCATTTTAAATTAATTTTGCTATGCCCTTTTTCGAGGTTAGTATACTGTGCCTCTGTCTAACAGTGACACAGAAGTGATACCCGGGGTAAACCTACGATCTCCCATCCACTCATCAAGATTCCTCTTGAAGAGAGTCAATGAGGGACTCTGCCTAACCTGGACTGGGATTTTATTCCAGAGTGAAGGGAGCCTCTGGGTTATGAATCTGTCTCTCCAGCATGTCCTATTTATTTCAGTGCTGAGGTTCAAGTCTCTCAAGCGCGTAGCTCGATGGGATTTGGATTTTCTGAGGTGCAGCATGTCCATTAATTCCGGGTTGGACATGGCTTTATATGTCAGGCACAGATCGCCTCTGAACAGGCGGTATGCCACTGAGTAGAGCTGGAGTTTCTTTAACCGGGCAGCATATGGCATACATCATTTAGTTATACAATACATTGTTAACAGTAGCAAAGGTAGACTTCCTCTTAGTAAGGAAACTGATGGGGTAGAATCAGCAATTGCAAATATCACTGCAAAACAGTAATCCCACAGCACAAATCACTGGTTGCCACAATCAGCTGCAGACAGTGGTCTGAAAAGGCTCTATGGTCAATAGAGGAAAGCTTGAAGACCTGATGTTGACTGGAGAGAAAGTACATAAGTTCAAAGAAATACCCTGGGCTCTAGCACCTCAGGAAGAAGAGGAAATAGGTGGATTTAAGTTAGAATAGCTTCTCCTCAAAACAGACTATGTGAGGTCAGTCTGGTTGGATAAAATATATTGATAATGGTATGACAAGGAGTCAAGATATCAAATTGCAAGTCGCTGTTGACAGAACATCCTTAAAGGATGGAGAAAAATTGTTCAAGTACAAAGATTTATCTTTGCATACAAAGATTCATCTTGTCAAGGCTATGGCATTTTCAATAACCACATATACATGTGAAAATTGGACAATGAAGAAACATGGAAGGAAGAAAACTGATATATATATATATATATATATATATATATATATATATATATATATATATATATATATATATATATATATATATATATACCATGGACTGTCTGGAAAAATAAATTAACTGATATTGGAGATTTTTTTCTGATTTTCTTATTTCTCTTTGTCTCACATGGCAACATGACAGAATTTTTTGCCAAATTCCATAATCCCCCTCTTTATCCCCTGACCTTGGCTTCCCTAGTTTTCTGAGCAATATTTAAGATCTGTCAGTCATCCATTTTGGCCATTTTTGCTTTCTTCCTTTTTGCAGAGACTTGCACGTTTCCTGATATCCTTCCATAACTATTCTAGTACTTTCTCATTTATTTCTAATGCAGTGACACAATTGTGTAGAAAGTCTTTAAACTCTGCTTGTACTATTTTCAAGATTAGAATTTACTAAAACTTGGATGGCTTACTCTTCTCCAACTTCACCTTGATTTTGCATGCTAGCAATGAGTAATCTATACTAGAGTAATCTATTTATTTTAATTGATGTTATTTTTCCTTTCCATCATTTACTTCCATGGATATAGTAATCTATATTCTATATAACCCAGTGGGTAAAGACCAGATGTACAATAATTTAAAAATGCATAAAGTACTTTTCGTTTAATAAAATCAAACTTCTTCAGATGCATATGTATCTACGATCTACAATACAAGTTTCAGTTAAATAAGATACCAGGAAGTGCTTGAGCCAGTCTGCTCACATGCTGTGATAACATCAGCAACCATGATTAACCCTACCTGTGCTACACACTATGAAATAATACTATTTAAAACTAAAACAAGGCTGACATCCATAAACAAGGACAATTAAAGCTATGATTTAAAAAAGTCAGTCATAAACAAAGTGTATTAATGAATATTACTTTAGACTACAAAAACAAATAAATGTATAAATGAATAAAGTTACTTATAAAGAGTTACTCTGAAATTTAATTTAAGTAATTCTAAAGTGCTAAGGAGATTAATATATGTACATAAAAATATTTAATCTCTACAACACTAAATCACGTGATAGCGCTAATGAATACTTTAAATAATATACACGATACCCTATGAAATTCCATACTACAACCTTTTTTGCTACAACATTTCATGCTGCTTCATTGCTAATCACCTGGCCCAGAAAAATAACTCAGCTGGCGGTTCAGGAAATATATTTATGAAATATATTTATGAACCATTAACAGATCTAAAAAAATATATACAAGAAGTAAACTTGATGTTATACATGATTTTAACGAACAATGCATGACCATATTATTAAATCTGTGGCATTCATGCTATGTTACACCTTATACTGATTCCTCAATATGGCATTCATTATATAAAAAAGTTATACACAATCCTACTATGATCTTAAAGGAAATTAAGGTTAAATATACCTGGTATTACATTTGCTACCATGAAATACTACTAAAGAGGAACATATAAATGATGTTAAAAGGGGGTGGGGATACTGTCAACTAGTTAAACTTTTCAATTTAAGTAGACATCTAATCGAGCACATTTCATTAATACCAGGGTAATAATATGCATTGAGATTAATTTGCCAGTAAATTTAAATTTCCTCAAGTCTTAGGGAGATGGGTCCACCCCTAATGTCATATTTGACATGGTCAATAATCTTGAACTTAAATTTATGGTTTGGAAACATTCCAATATGTTTAGCCAATGCGTTCTCTGTTTTCATTTTGTTAATGGCATACTGATGTTCATATACTTGCTCCTGGAGCTTACGCTCTGTCTTGCCTATATAAAACACTGGGCAAGACTGGCACTTTGCTAAATATACTACCAATTTGGTATTATAATTGTATCTGTCTTTTAATCTAAAGACATGATCATTCAACTCAAATGTGTTTCCTACATCTATGAATTTACAAAAGTTGCAGGATTCACATTTAAACATCCTGGGAAACTTCACCAATTTTGGTCTACTAGATTGCAAGAGGTTCTCAATATTACACCCTCTCCTGTAAATGATTTTGGATGAAGTACCTAATCTAATAAGTAAGGACGGGTCCCGTCTAAGCCATTCCCAGTTTTTTCGAACCAAGTTCTATACAAGATGACTGTCCATGTTATATGTGGTAACTAGGCTCAAAGTGAAGTCATTTTCTGTAACTGGACTGTCCACAATGGGGTCTAACCCAGACCTTTATACTGATGTTGATACAGATACCCCTCCTAAACCCAAAATCTGGGTGTAAAAGCCTGACATTCTCTTACTCTGAACCTCTTCCGTAAGTGAATCTATTAGATCACAGGGGTAGTCTTGAGCTAAAAGCATGCTCTTTAATACCTTACATTACAGCTCAAAGTCACTATCCAAGCTAATAATTCTAGCCACCCTTACCAGTTGGCCTTTAATGACAGAACATTTTTGATGGTAAGGGTGGCAGCTGGCATAATGGAGAAATGAGTTTGAATAAATGCTTTTCCTGACAATTCTAGATAAGTATCAATTTCTCTCTCTATCTTTTCTAAGATTAATATCCAAATATGTTATTTCTTCACTGTCAAAAGTGTGAGTGAATTTCAGGTAGAATGTGGTATTATTAAAATAATCCACTGACCTATTAGTTACTGCTAAATCCCCTTTCAGCATAATAAAAATGTCATCCAAGAACCAGGTATAAAACAAACTGAGGTTCTTGCATTCCTCCATATTAAATACAAAATTAGTTTCCCAGAATGGCATCACTAGGTTTGCCAGACTGGCTCCACAAGGGGAACCCATGGCAACCCCAATTTTCTACAGGTAGAAGTCATTCTCAAGCACAAAATAATTATTTGAAAGAACAATGTCCAATAACTCGGATACAAGTGAAATTTCTGAATCAGGAGCTCCTTTCTTCCTTAACATATCCATAATCCATTCAATTCCTTCCAAGTGTGGAATATATGTATAAAGGTCTTTTACATCTATCGTGAGAAAATTGTGGTTCTCACTCTATTCGAGGTCATTGATTTTCTTTAAAAATGACCATGTGTCTTTACAGACTTGACTCTCACTTGTCAGGTATCTTTTCAGAATAGCATCCACTACTTTATCGCATTGATAAGTGACTGAATCTCTACCATCCACTAAAGCTCTCATTGGTGGATTGGTTTGATACTTATGGATCTTGGGTATCCCAAATAATCTTTGGATTTTAGGATAAGGCATGATCATATAACTGAAGACATTAACTTCAATTCTAGCTGTTAGGAATAAATTGTTCAAATACATGTTTATCCATTGATATGCCTTATTTATTTCATTAAAGGAAGCTGTTTGGTAGACTTCCCCTGCTAAAATATCCCTCATTCGTTTCACATAGTCGTGATGGTCCATGATGATTAGGCCACCACCTTTGTCAGGTTTGGAAATCAGTACTTTAAGTGATCTTAAATAATTAATTTCATCCCATTCATATTTGCTGACATTCATCTTGACAGTAGCATTCTTAGAAAATTTCTCCAAGTACCTTAAGTCAAGTTCACATGCATGTTCGAATATCTGTAGGCTGGAGTGTAGTGGTGGATTGAAAGTGCTTGGTACACGTAAGGTATTCCTGACATCTGAATAGTTATGGTCATTGTTACCAAATAAAATATTCAGATTTAATTTCCTGGTATAACTTTTGATGTCGAGGATTGCTCTAGCTACATTAATATGTTGTGAGGGTACTAAGGTATACCCCCTAGCCAATAATTCATCTAATTCGGGACTAATATTAACTTCTGAATAGTTGAAAATTGGGAAGTCTCCTGTATTGTTCTTAATAATATTAGGGTTCTCTTTGGACTCGGGGTACACATCTAATGTTTCTTCTTGTTGAACTTCCTGTTTGTATAATTTACTCATTTGGGGACAGCGCCCTGTTGTTGGGGATTCTGAAAGTTTGTAGCAGGTGTAGTGTTATGCTCACCTTTCTGCTGACCCCTTCCATTTTGATTATTAATTCTTTCACTTCTCCTTACGGAGAAGGACTCTGTTGTATCCTCCAGACAGGGGGTCTGAGAGTTCATTTGTTGGTCAAAGTTAAAGCTTAAGTCCAGATCACTCACCCAAGAAGGGCCTTGCATAGGGGCAGTATTATTGTTGTTAAATGCCCCTGTTTGTGATATCAATGGACTTGGGTATGCTGTACCATTGTTGTAGGCTAAGTGATCTCTTTGCAATTTTTTTAACCTTAGCAGATTTCAGTTTATTGAGGTACTGATCAATGCTGGTAAAGGTTCTTGTGTCATCGTATTGGTACCTGTTGAAATCTAGGTGTGCTTTGATTTTGTGATCTAGATCAGTCACTTCTTTTAAGATGGTTTAAACCCATGAATTATAATGTTTTATCACAAGTTCTAAAAGTTTAAAACCCTGTTTGCCATATAATTGTAATTGTAATAATTCCAAATGAAAAACAGAGTTATTGACTAAGCCTGTTGGATACTGGAATCTCCTAAGGCCTTTTGGTACTATATGCTGTTGTAAACATTCCTTAAAGTATGGAATCTCAAGTCGTAGTTGTAATACCAAATTGGTAGTATATTTAGCAAAATGCCAGTCCCAGTATTTTATACAGGCAAGACGGAGCGTAAGCTCCGGGAGCAAGTGTATAAACATCAGTACACCATTAACAAAAAGAAAAAAGAGAACACATTGGCTAAACATATTGGAATGTTTCCAAACCATAAATTTAAGTTCAAGATTATTGACCATGTCAAATATGACATTAGGGGTGGACCCATCTCCGTAAGACTTGAGGAGCTTGAACTTTACTGACAAATTCATCTCAATGCATATTATTACCCTGGTATCAATGACATGTGCTCGATTAGCTGTCTACTTAAATTGAAAAGTTTAACTAGATGACAGTATCCCTCCCCCTTTAACATTATTTATATGTTCCTCTTTAGTAGTATTTCACTGTAGCAGATGTAATACTAGGTATATTTAGCCTTAATTTCCTTTAAGGTCACAGTAGGATTGTGTATTACTTATTTATATAATGAATGCCATATTGGGGAATCAGTGTATGGCATAACATAGCATGAATGCCAAAGATTTAGTAATATGGTCATGCATTGTTAGTTAAAATCATGTATAATATCAAGTTTACTTCTTGTATATATTTTTTTAGATCTGTTAATGGTTCATAAATATATTTCATAAATATATTTCCTGAACCGCCAGCTGAGTTATTTTTCTGGGCCAGGTGATTAGCAATGAAGCAGCATGAAATGTTGTAGCAAAAAAGGTTGTAGTATGGAATTTTGTAGTGTATCGTGTATATTATTTAAAGTATTCATTAGCGCTATCACATGATTTTAGTGTTGTAGAGATGAAATATTTTTATGTACATATATTAATCTACTTAGCACTTTAGAATTAAATGAAATTTCAAAGTAATTCTTTATAGGTAATTTTATTTATTTATACATTTATTTGTTTTTGTAGTCTAAAGTAATATTCATCAATACACTTTGTTTATGACTGATTTTTTTTTAAATCATAGCTTCAATTGTCCTTGTTTATGGATGTCAGCCTTGTTTTAGTTTTAAATAGTATTATTTCATAGTGTATAGAACAGGAAGGGTTAATCATGGTTGTTGATGTCATCACAGCATGTGAACAGACTGGCTCAAGCACTTCCTGGTATTTTATTTAACTGAAACTTGTATTGTGCATGTCTGCAGCTGAAGAAGTTTGATTTTATTAAATGAAAAGCACTTTATGCACTTTTAAACTACTGGTAACTTTCTGAAGCCGTTTTCTTTCAATTTTAGTAGTTTTTTTTTGTGTGTGTTTTTTCGACCACATGTACAATCACATATTTTGTTGACTGAAAGATCTCCTGCTTAATTTGTGTTACTGAGCCCATATTTTTAAACCACATGACCTTCTTTCTTTCCAACTTTTGTGCTCCACTGAGCCATGACTCACAGTACAAATCAACTGCATATTCTTCTCAGTTTTCACTTGTAGCTGTTCATGGAACTGATCACCCTCATCTTTTTTGTCTCTATTGTAGAAACATACTGAAAATTATAACCATGTCAAGGGTGTACCTCATAGATGAATATGCATTAAGGGTGCAATGACTGAAATGTATTTTATTGCAGATGTTGTAAGCTTTTTCTTAATTTTAAATGCAACATCATTTCTACTTTGTCTTTCATTTCTGGCATTGCCTTTCACTTCCAGCATAGTATACCTTATGTTCATCAGATTTAAAGTGTCTAATTCATATCCATGTCAGTTGATTGACACCCAGCATATATGAGTATGTTGCACATCATTTTTGACTAAAACCAGCTTTCTTTGATTCATTCTTTATACATTCCATTTCCCAGTATGTAAGACAGTTTTGCATCATCTAATGCTCAGGGGCTAGGCATACAAAAGGCTCCACCATATCACATATATCAGCTTTACTCTGAAGATTGTTCTGCCCTTTCCCAGTAGCTCACTGAGTGGCTTCCAACATGAAGAGCTCATTTACCAACAATTTTTTGTAGTAATGAAAAAACAAAAAACTGAATCCCAAAAGACTGAAAATTCAGAATATTGAATGATGGAATTTGCCCCTTCTCCACTGTTGTGTGATCTTGGAGTTGGTATATATAGTTAACAGGGGGTGTATAAGGGATGCGGGGGGGTTGCCCACTGCGTTAAAGATGTGTTCAGTATTTTGAATTTTCAGTCTTTTGGGATTCGTCTTTTGGTTTGTCAGTCTTCTGAAGTAGACCCATATATAGATATCTTAAGAAATGTACCTACTCCTAAGTGATACATTGACAAGCTTCAAATCCCCACCAAACCCAATTAACTCCACTGAATACAAAGAAACATACACAGGCACACTATACTAGCATGTAAACAAATAAATGAATACAGCTGTACCCCATAAGAACAAATGCAGGGCAAACCCCCAAAACAAACTCATGTGGTGGAACCATAATATATACAGCTTTGCAATAAAAGTAAAAGAATTTTGTCCAAAAGTTAGAAGTGTAGTTCTCAGAATGTTAGACCCATTGTCATTGAAATAGGTAAACAATTCAGGATATTAATAAAATCCAACAAAGCCAAGTCTGAGGCTAAAATAGCTACTTAAGCCAAAAACAATCACAAGGCATTTCTTAGTTATGCTCATAGCTGATTGTTAACAATGGTACCTTCACTGAGGCTGAAGATATAGTGAGCCTACTGGCCAATAAATTTAGCTCTAACTTTGCTTCTCTCTCTCCTCTGTCTGTCCCTCAAGATATACCCGGAAATTGGCTTGTCTCCAGCTATCACACAAGACCAAGTCCTAAAAGTACTACCAAAAGCTAAAAATACTGCAAAAATGTATCCTGGCAATATCCCTTGAAGCATCTTAAGCAGCGAAGCATGATTTAGCCCACACTTCTAACAACACTGTTAAATCTCAACCTCCATACAGGTTTTGTAGCAAGCCAATAGAGAACAGCTACAGTCATTCCCCTGTATAAGTGAGGACCTTCTATGGAACCAGGAAATTATAGACCCATAAGTCTGACCAGCCTCATTTGCAAAGCCATGGAAAAACTTATCATGAAACTTATTAATGAAGACATAGGGAACCTCCAAAAGCTGGACCCATCTCAGTTTAGACTGGTCAATCACAGGTCACATTTACTCAACCTGGTGGATTTTTTTGAAAAGGTCATCAAAGCAATATATGAAAGAAAAATGCTACATATCATGTACTTCAACCTTGCCAAATATTTGGCTACAGTTCCCCATGGTTTACATTCACCATAGTTAACTGCATTCGATCAAGAGTGACATTGTCAAAATGCAGTTTTCCAATGGGCTGTTTTGCGGAACCAAATACATTGACTACACTACATTGAATGGGTAGTGTAGTTTGAGTATTTCAGTTTGGAATTTTAAGTGGAAATTGTGGGTCAGTGAGGAACAGGGAATTAACTCATTTCCTCACTGTAATGCGATCTCAGAGTTGGTATATATAATTTGCAGGGAGTGTAAGGCACATAGCCCCCCACATGGAGGTGGAGGAGGGCTTGCCCCCCATGCAAAATAGCAAAATACATGTACTGTTGACTAAGGAATGTCACAGTACAGTAAACTGCATAGCATGGGTGACTAACTTCACCTCCTGCTATGTCGAATACATCAAACTATGGGTGTCAATGTATTCTATTTCTGCCTGGCTGCAAATTTGGTGTTCTGGATTCAGGATTTTGAGATGACCATGTGACCAGTTGACCTATGCAGTTTCAAGGTTTCAATAGTAAACCACTCCCCACTCAGGCAGAGTAGGAAAGCTAAATAAACTAGGAATAAATCCCTTATGTCATCCACTAGATTGCCAACTGGCTCACAGATAAGCCACAGGAAATCAAAATAGGGTAAGTTGTCTCCACAAAGAGGCTAGTCACCACTGAAGTCCCTCAGAGTTCTGGGATGGGACATCTCCTGTTTGGCATCTACTTTTCTGACGTAAAAGCCAATACCAAAAGGATAGGAGCAGACATTGAATTCCCAGATGACTTAGCAATCCTGCAGGAAGGTTTATCCCAAATAAAAAACTGGAGCCAACATCATGGACTGAAACTAAATCCCAAAAAAATGCATTATTGCATCCTTTTGGAAGTCATCTAAGTCAGGGGACTGCCACATTAACAATATGCCCCTAAGAGTTGACTCAGCTGTTTGGGATTTGGGAGCTTATGTGGACAGTGACATAACTTTTGACCAACACATGCCCTTTGTTGTAAGAAAATGCTTTTATATCGCACAGCTTATAAATAAAGGGATTGTGTCTAGATCTAGGGATGTCATCATCCCCCTGTACTCAGCCTTCATTAGGTCAATAAACAATAAAAATTGATGAACCAACCCAAGGCAGAACAAATACATCCAAAAATCAGTCCAAAAGCATTTAAACGTTTATTGTGTGCGCGCTTACACAGTTCCTTAAAACTGCTTCATCAGACAACATTCTACTAATACAATAGCCTATATAAAAGAAAAATTAGCCAATGAAAACACACAAAATGTAGCATCAGAAAGTGCAGAAGATTTAAAACATCATAAAAACTGTGTATAAACACTTCAAGATAAATATATATGTGAAGAATATAAAAAGCAAGTAAAAATATACATATGAAAACACACAAAGACACATAAAAATAAAAATATATTTTTATATTTATATTTATTTTTATATTTAATTTTATTTTTATTTTTATGTGCCTTTGTGTTTTCATATGTATATTTTTTACTTTCTTTTTACATTCTATATATATATATATATATATATATATATATATATATATATAAGTGCAATAGGATAGGTAAAGATGTGATTTTATGTGTTTATACACAGTTTTTATGATGTTTTAAATTTTCATTCAACACTTTCTGATGCTACATTTTTAGATGCAAGTTTATTTTTGGATTGAGAACTAGTGATGTCATTAGTAGATTGATTAATTGTGTAAGTGTTTTCATTGGTTGATTTTTCTTTTATATAGGCTATTGTATTAGTAGAATGTTGTCTGGCAGTAAAGGTTCAATGTGAATCAATTGTTTTAATTCAACAGACATGCTGGTAATGCACATTCACAAATTCTGATGCCTTATATGTCCTGAATTATCAATGAAGGGGCAATGGGAAGCAACTTATATAAAACTGTGTACCAAATGAGAAAATTATGGAACACCTGTATATACTTCCCATATTTGCACTTATAGTGCAAACAATAAGAACAGCTATGACAGCAACGTGCATGTTTGGAAAGGTAGGAACTGAGACAAGTACTATATCCCAAATCAGTACGTAGTGAAGTCCACAAGGACCTGCCACAGAAACAGAACTGTCACTTTGAACAGAATATTAGTAGGAGATTTTATTACAATGCATTAGTATATATGTATAAATATTGCAGATGAGAAGTAAGTACATAGGAGATGTGGGATATGTCAAGAGAAATATACTCAGATGGACATGCTGGAAAACACAACTCATTTAGAGGCTGTCCATTAATATCAAGGTTGTAAGTGTATCGATGTCAGTGTCTGACAAAGTACATAATTCGACATGTGTGAAAGGAAGAACACTCATGATAGCTGGCACGTAGAAGTAATCACAACACAAGTGTGCCTGATGTCAGTATTGTGCAATGACAACTTCTGCACACCCTGTTTCACTTTGTTCTATATGATGGAAGTGCACAGAAGTTTTGGCTATACTATGTAGTCATTGTATTATGTGTATACTTCCTGCTGCTGCAACACATATACAAGTAATTCAGTCTGACAAAATATACCTCTGAAAAAAGTATACTATCATGTCGTAGGACAAATGTCTCCTGAACTGTGCATTTTGCAACACATCCATAATATCTGGTTCACAACACACAACATATTTCACAGAAAGGTTCAACAATACAATAAGGTAGTAAATGAACTGTAGCAAGTCCCAAAGGTTACATACAAGAGTTGTACACCTATAACATTGTTGGTGTCTGCCACACATTGGCCACTGCCACCATTGTTTATTCGTCAGAGACCCATATTGCCAGAGGAAAATTCTCACAAGTTTTTGCCAGAAAACAACAAATGACAATAACTATTCCACAACACTGATTATTTATTGTGCTTTGTGCTAACAGTCCTACAATGGAATACATCATTATGCTGGGGTGCTCATAAGAAATACTGCAATTACTGGATGATCATCACCTACCCATTTCAAAACCATAACAAACTATCATAATAAAGCTCCTGTTACACTGTGTGATAACTATGTAGCATGACATACATAAAGAACTGCTGAATAAGCAATACTTCCCTGTAACCACTATATTGGGAACAAAATAATAAAAGGCATACGGTGCTAGATTAGCACATATGCATTGTACATCAAGCTGCTCTTGACCAGTACACTATCTGTTAACACCACACAATACTTTATATCTCACTTGTCGAACAGCACACACCTAAAGGGATAAACTGAGCTTTGCACTTGAATGCATATGGCTTCCATTAAGGGGATTGCAAAAGTTGGCCTTTCTATCCTCAGTTGTAAATGTTTACAGTAAGTACAATTATGAAAATAAATTGAAGAAAATAATGATCAGTGAAAAGAACCAGTGAAATGTAAACAAAAAGTAGAAATAAACAAGCCAAAAGAAACATCTATTGTGCACGGCAATAAAACCACGTTCTACAGATGATAAAAAAATAAACCAGTTTAATAGAAAAAAGTTATACAAATGTGAGTGCTTTCATGGAATATTCTCCTCTTCATCAGACCATGCAAAAGTTATAATCATACACATTTTAAAACAGACACCAAGAAACCCTATCAACCAATCACATACTCAAACCAAGTCACATGTATTAACCTCTATCACATATTAATTATATATTTGTGAGCTGTGCCGCATATCTAAGACCTATTTAAAAAGTCTTAGCCAATTTGTGTAAAAGCGCAGCAGTGCAGAAATAGGTTCAGAGATCACACTGTGTAACAAACATAATCCTGGCCTGGAGTATGGCTAGATAAGGGCTAGAATCAGTTTATGAAACAGTAAGTCTCTGATGTAAGCAATGTGCCTCCCATTTGCGCACTGCTTAGCAAAGAGCAAACAATCCAAAATCGTCACCGCACATGGCCATATACTTACTTAAGCACAGAGCAAATCCATTGCTCCTCATAAAATTTATTTTAAAACATTATATATAAAATATATATATATATATATATATATATATATATATATATATATACACACACATATACATATCATACACACACACACACACACACACACACACACACACACAAACAAATGTATGTATGTATATCACTTTTATATACATATATACATATATGTATATGTGTGTGTGTGTGTGTGTGTGTGTGTGTGTGTGTGTGTGTGTGTGTGTGTGTGTGTGTGTGTGTGTGTGTCTGTTATTGCCCTACATACCCATATCATGGAGAGTAAAGCTGCACTACGACACTCCAATACCACAGACCAACTGGTTGACACCCCCACAAGGGCAGCCAACATTCTGGATCTGGTGCTTACCAATATGTGGGACCAATGATCTGAAATCACTGTCACTTTATTCTGTTTCATACACACTGCTCAAAAGTGATGTATTTCATGCATAAAATGCAATCTTTGACCATGCTTTATTGGAAATGCTGCATATCCATAAATCAAATGGTACACGGGTTTCTCACTCTAAAGACCTTAACCTAGTAAGTGACAGAAATTGCAATCATACTGGATATGGTCCTCACCAGTATGGGAGAGTCATGCATAACCCCATACTGTAATGATTTCCCTGGTAAGGTCCGAACGCAAATTGGTCTCCTCTGAAGTAAAAATCAAACATGGACCCCCAGCTAGACATGGAATATTCATGAACTACTCTAAGGCTAACCTCCAGATATTAGGTGATAAACTGACCAAAGCTCAAACTCCATAAACACTGGGTACACTACGGCCTATGCAGAAGTGTTTACAGAAACCCTGTATAAGCATGTTAATAGCTGCATAGAGGCAGCCATACCCACCAGGGAGAAGTACAGAACTAACTCAAAATCAAGCTATTCTGGTGGAATCACAGAATCAATAGGCTGTATAACAGAAGGAAGAAACTCATGGCAAAACTTAGGAGGTGCAGCACACAACAGGGTAAAAGCACTCTTATCAAAGTAAACAAAAAATCAGAGGACAAATTAAGTCTACCAAAGCCAGGTATGATGTAAGTTCTGGCTCCCAGGCCAAGGACAACCACAAAGCATACTATGTGCACAGCCTCAAAGCAATACAACATTTTGTGCACATCTCATTGTAAATGGAACCACCTATAATGAGGCAGAAGATATAGCAAACCTCCTGACTGATAAATTGATCCTCAACTTTACCCCCTCTCTCCCTTAACCTTCCATCAGGAAATACCTGTCGCCCCTGGGATTTAGGTTACTGGCTAGGGCTCTTGCCATCCCATAGTGCCTTTTTTAGGCAAAGTTCAAAGGACAAAACCACCACCGTAACAGGTACAAGCATACAAAATCTGAAGGTAATGCTACTCAATGCTAGAAGTCTAAACCTCAAACTGCACTCTCTCGAGGCACTCCTAAAAATGAAGAACATCGATATCTGTGCATTAACTAAGACCTGGTTCAAGGCTCCAGAGAGCACCCCTGCAATACCAGGCTACAACTCTTACCACACTTTTCGGCCACCAAACTGAACTGAAACACTAAAGGTGGAGGAGTGTCCATATTCACCAAGGATATTCACACCACCAAGCTAGTTGCCCAACAAAATGTGCCTGACATTCTCCAGGTGCAACTAACACTAAGTAAGACTGCAATCCAACTTGTAGCTTGGTACAGATCCCCCACCATGCCCCAGGATTCTCACTACACCTTTCTAAACATACTGGAAAATATTAAGATACAACCAGACACCCTAATACTGGGTGATTCCAACTACCCTGCCATTAACTGGAAAAACTACTTGTGTATCAACACCTTTGCTCAATGGTTCCTGGAATTAATAAATTCCAATACCCTGGATCAACTAATCCATAGACCCACCAGGAGCTCCAATATCCTAGACCTGGTCATTACCAACATGGGAAATCAATGCTCCACACCTATGGACACCCCCTCATTGGTCAGGTCTGACCATAAGCTAATCACCCTTGACATCCACATCCCTCCCCCGCCCCCAGTAAGGAAACCTCCGTAAAAAACTTCTCCAAAGCCAACTTCATGCTACTTAAATCAGAAGTGACAAACTTCATGACACCCATGCAGACGGGAACTGAAAGTTCAACTGCTGAATCCTACACTAAGGCACTGTATGAGCACATCCACTCATGCATGAATCGTGCCATCCCAAATAGAATCAAGAAGCTCTCCTCCAAAAAAAGGAAGCCAATCTAGTGGTCCCCTGCCATAAACAAACTTGACAACAAACGGAAGAAACTGTTGCAGAAAAGAGGAAAATCCCAGGATGCAAAAAAACTCCCTTACCAGCCTCAGTAAGAAGATGAGATCCCTCATAAAATCTTCCAAAGCTAGTTACAAAAATAAAATTACCAAAGATTCCAAAGACAACCACAAGGCATTCTATAGCTATGTCAAGAATCTAAATGGCAATGCTCAGATCTGCTCTGAGCTACAGCAGAATGGCATTACATATACTGATCCCAAGGATATTGCCAATATCCTGGCAGATCTAGTCAGTGCAACTTCACCCCCCCCTCTTTCCCCCTAAAGGGCCCATCTCAGTATCGAAAGATTGCCAAATTCTGGTAATAACAGCCACACAGGTAAAAGCCACACTCTCCAAAACTAAGAATACACCATCCATGGGACCAGATGACATCCCAGACTGTGTACTACATGAACTACAAAATGAACTGGCACCTCACCTAAGTGTCATGTTTAATCATAGCCTCACCTCAGGCTTTGTGCCCAGTGAGTGGTGCACAGCTACAGTTTTCCCACTCCACAAGGGGGGGATCCACTTTGGATCCTGGGAACTACTGCCCCATCAGTCTGATGAGCCTGATCTGCAAGGCCATGGAATGTATTATCATGGAACTTATAAACAAAGACATTGGCAACTTTCAAACACTGGACCCCACCCAGTTTGGGTTCGTGAAGGGCCGATCTTGTCTCCTGAACCTGATTGACTTCTTTGAATCAGTCTCTAGAGCTGTGGATGAGGGTAGCCGGTCTACACAGCCTATCTGGACCTCGCCAAGGCCTTCAACACCATCCCCCACTCTGAAATCATAGATAAACTTACTAAGCCGGGAATTAATCCCTATGTCACTCGATGGGTTACCAACTAGCTAACTGACAGAACCCACACTGTAAACGTAGCCGACTCCAAATCCAGCTCCAGACAAGTGACAAGCAGAGTACTTCAGGGTTCAGTCTTGGGACCGCTCTTGTTTGGCATCTACTTCTCTGAAGTACAGGCCAACACTAAGGGACTCTGGCTAACAAAGATCGCAGATGACTGCAAACTGGGAGCCATTACTGAATCCCCAAATGATGTGGATATTCTACAAAAGGACCTTACAGAAACAGATGCCTGGTGCCAGAGCCATGGGCTCAAGCTCAATGCCAAGAAATGTATAGTTATTCCCTTTGGGAAAAAATATGTACCCAGGAATTACCACATAGGTGGCAGTACACTAAACACTGAAAGTGTGATAAGAGACTTAGGGACACAGGTGGACAGTGGTCTCACCTTTGATAACCACATTGCCACAACAGTCAGAAAATCACTCTATGTGGCACACGTCATCACTAAGGGCTTTTCGTCCAGAAAAAAGGAGGTCATTGTCCCACTGTACACATCCCTCATTAGACCCATTATAAAATACAATGCCCCGTTTGGTATGCACCATTCAAGACATCTGCAACAACTGGAAAGACCACAGAAATACTTCACTTAAAGAATCACAGGCCTAAAGCGGATTCCGTATGCTGACCATCTAAAAAAACTCCAGCTATACTCTTTCACATATCGTCTACTCAGAGTCAATCTCTGCTTAACATACAAGCCATGTCAAACCCAGAGCTGTTGGACATGCTACACTTAAAGAAATCCCAATTCCTCAGAGCTACAAGCTCCAGGGATCTAAACTTTGTCATCACAATGAACAAAACATGCTGGAGGGATAGTTTCCTGACCCAGGGTCTCCCCAGACTCTGGAATAGACTGCCCATACATGTCAAGCAGAGTGCCTCTTTGGCCCTTTTCAAAAGGAACCTTGATGATTGGATGGGAGATAGGAAATTCACCCCAGGGATCACGTCAGTCTCCCTACTAGACAGGGGTCCAGGGAAGTAAATATTGTGGGAAGAAATAGCCAGGAATTGTTATGGCTAGGGTTGCATAGGCCCTAGGGCAATAGCCTAGTACCAACCTATGAACCTATAAATATAAGTACCCTTACTATCACTAGGGAGCAGGTCCTTAATGCTGTCTCTAAGACCAACTACACTGCATCAATGGCCCAGACAATATCCCAGCATGCCCTCTAAATAGAATGAAACATGACAATTCAGGGCCTCTGGAATTACTACTTCACTGTAGCCACCAAACAGGCTTCATGCCTCATGAATGGAGGACAGCAACAGTCATCTCTCTGCACAAAGCTGGGACATCTACAGACCCTGGGGAGTACAGACCCAGAAGTCTCACTAGTCTGATATGTAAAGCCATGGAAAGAATTATCATGGAAATTATCTATAGAGATGTACTACACCTCCAGACACTGAAGCAAACCTAGCTTGGTTTTGTCAAGGGCAGATCATGCCTACCCAACCTGGTGGACCTATTTTAGAAGGTAACCAAAGCAATGGATGAAGGAAAAATAGTTCACACTGCCTACCATGGCCTGACAAGTTAGCATTGGAGAGTTTACCTCTACAACAAGGCTTGTCACAAGTGGACTCTCTCATGAATCATTCCTTGGACCGCTCCTTTTAGTTATTTACTTCTCTGAAGTCAAGGCCACTATCAGTCGTCTCTGGCTGACTGAATTTGCAGATGATTGCAAATTAGGAGCTGTCATTAAATCCCACACTGACACAAATGTTCTCCAGGAGGGTCTGACACAGACAAACAACTGGTGTCAGTGCCATAGACTAACACTAAATGCCAAGAAATGCACAATACTATGCTTTTGGAAGTCATCCACCCCTGGTAACTATCATATTGACAGCACACACTCTAACAGTTGACCTAGTAGTCAGGAACTTAGGGACACACATAGATAGTAATCTAGCTTTTAACTGTCATGTGTCTGCAGTATTGAGGAAATCATTCTATGTTGCTCAACTTATAAACAAAGGTATGACATGTAAGTCCAAGGAAGTCATTGTTGCACTGTATTTGGTATTCATCAGGCCTATCATTAAGTGCAATGCAACCTTTGGTTTTACCTAACCAGGCATATCCGACAACTGGAACATCCACAGAGGTTCCTCCACTAAACCAATACAGGTTGTACGTAAAATGTCCTATGCAGACCACATCAAGGCCCTTTCCCTGTATTCTGTGTCCTACAGCCTTTGGAGGGGAGATGTATGCCTGCCATATGGAGCATTGTCAAACCTCACTGTAGACCTCCTGCATATCCACAAAAGAGCTAGCACCAGAATTACTGGGTCTATATCAAAATCACGAAGAGGTGTTTCAGCAAATGCTTCTTCATGGACACATACTGAATGAACGCACTAAACTGTGATAATTCAGAACAGAGATTTCTTTCCCTGGGAAAGAAATCAGTTGGCCATCTGTTTTAGTTTGCCATTTTCTCCACTGTAGTGCGATCTCTGAGTTGGTATATTTAGTTAAGGGGGAGGGGTACAGCCCCCCTTGTTGGGAGGTGTGGGGGGCAAAGCCCCCCACTTTGTTTTGTTTGAAGTGGTGTGTTCTTGGTTTGATTGCAAGCGATTTCTTTCCCAGGGAAAGAAATTTCTGTTCTGAACGATCGCGGTTTAGTGCGTTCATTCAGTATGGGTCGCTGAAACGCCTATTCGAGATTTTAATATAGACCCAAATTACCGGCTCTACAGACCTACACCTTGCCTGTGGTATAAATAGGACATGCTGGAGAGACAGGCATGTATCCCAGAGTCTACACCCTATATGGAACAGGCTTCCCATTCATGTGAAGCAGAGTTCAGCCCTAATGCAAATCAAGTGCAAGTTACACAATTGGATCGGGAACAGGACAATCATCCCTGGTTTGGGACCCATGTCTCTAATGGACCCAGGGAAACTGTAAATGATTCACCTCCCAGGCCCCTGCTTGTAAATGTTTCATCTCCCAAAACTTTGATTACACTTATCAAGGGTATTAGACTCCATCAGAAATTTGGGATGCATAGCTAGACTTAAAGAAGCCCTTGTGTTCATTAGCCTAGTAAACACCTATGAACCTATGAACCCATGAAGCTATACTTTATTACCTTTCTGATAACATTTCTGTCCTGTGCTGACATTCATTCCAGTGCTTTGACATTAATGGGTTGATTGTAGAAGTAACATAGGTGTGTCCTACACAATCCTGATAGTGAAACGTAAACATTTACATGAGACACATTTCATTGTGTGACTCCACAGCCCTTACAACATCATCCATCATAATATACACAAATTATGCTATACACATTATAAATGCCAAAGTACACTATCTGTAAATGACCAGTACATGTAGTAAATCAACAGCAACAATGGATGAACCAAATTCATAATAATGTAGATAGTCACCCTGTGCATCAGACACATAACTTTATTTCCCTGCATCCATGAGAAAGATGATAGGGATGTGGCAGAGTTATCATCACTTGGAGAGGGTGTTGTTGTGTGGGGGAGCAGGAGGCCTAGGCTGACCCAATAGGTTGGCAAGCATGTATCTGTGTCAGGAAGGGAATCAGGCAAAATGGACCATGAAAATGTTGCATGTGTGTGTCTGTAGGTGCCCTCAATGTGACAGTGGTGTGTGAGTGTCTGCATGAACACACCCAAGCTCAGTTCTAGCCCTACATGTCTGTATGTTGGACAGCTGAGAGATGTGCATGGTATAGCTGACAGTTCATCATCTCCACCCCCAAGCATGAGAACTGGCTCTGCCAGGAGTTGCACTGGCACCTCCATGCCCAAGGTCAGATGCTGGGCTACTATCTGAGGGTGATTGGTGTCGGCTGGGAAAGTGTCCTCCATGGGAATGCCCATGACCATGACCCCATGGCCTGGTACATCTTGGTGTGGACAGCACACTCCCCTCTGAAGCACTGAATGTAATGCCACCATAGGAGCGGGTTTGTACATGGGCAAGTTGACTCTCAGCAGATGTAGTTGCTGAGCTATGCTCACGAAACAGGCATTCAATTCCAGTTAGATTCTCTATCAC
This sequence comes from Protopterus annectens, assembly GCF_019279795.1. Taxonomy (NCBI): domain Eukaryota; kingdom Metazoa; phylum Chordata; order Ceratodontiformes; family Protopteridae; genus Protopterus; species Protopterus annectens. Next base: position 851,080,005 of record NC_056728.1, on the reverse strand, counting down.
AGACAACTTGCATTCCAAGACAGACAGTGTGCGATCTGTCTCAGACTTAGCTGTTTCCACTGTGTCAGTCAACCATTCCAGGGTATCAGCAACATGGTGGAGCCAGTTACGGATGTCAGACTGTGCTGCATCCATAACCCTGAGCATTTGTCAGGAGTTTCTTTCTGAATGTGCCTGTGCCCCCATGACAGCCCTAAACATACACCAAGTGACACGTGATGAGACACGTGTGACAGGTTGTGGAGAAACAGCAGGCCTCCTATGAGCACCCCTATAAATCTGCCTGTGTGGAATCTCGCCAACTGTTTAGCTATGGCCAATGTTGAGCGTCACTGAAGCCACAGTAGCCCCATTTCCCTGTTCAAAGTTCTTACCCTCTGACTGTCCAATATCTGTGGACTCAGGGGACTGGTTATGCGCAGACATGCTGGCTGTGCATGGTGATAATGAGGGCGGATGAGGGATGTCAACCTCTCTGTCTGATTCAGCATCTGCAGCCCCCAGCTGTGCCTCAATTTAGCCACCATCATCATAGTCTGAAGAGACATAGACGTCAGGTTGTAAAGCAGACAAAGACCAACCTCCCTGGTCACCTGAGATAAAAAGGAAAAAGCAGTAGATTAATAATTGCACTACTATGCTCTGCAGTGCTATGTTACAATATATGTTAAACTGTATACACTGCTGTCACTATTACAGACTTGTATACCCCCCCAACCTCACATAGTAGGACATGAGGACATTATTTTCTAACACCAATCTGTAATTATTTGGAAATAATTATTCATTAAACAAGAATATTATGAGCAAAATATAAATTATGTACACTGTTAACATTCTGCAAAAATCTGCACAGTTGACAGTTACGGCAATCTGTAATGTCCTGACAATACTGTTAAGTAAATCACTATGGTCACACCTACAAGGCAAATGTATGAGTCTAAACTGTGGACATTCTGAAAATATCTCTACAGTTGGAAATCCAGCCAGCAGGCCTGGGATGACACTTTAGTGAATACATTGAACTATATCTACATCTCTGACAAAACAGTTTTGTGCTTACCAGCAGCAGGAGCATGGCATCTTCCAATTCCTGAAAAAAATTGAAGGAGAGGTAATGGCAACAGCACCACATGTTACAGTATAACAGGGGTAATGCATCCAAATACCTCACATTTACAGTAGCTACTATGTTAACAGGTATGTGGGTCACAGTCACTACATGAGCTTAAAACTGCAGCTACCCCCCCCCCATAAAACATTTGACACCCATGTAAAACTACATACACCTTGAAATGCTGAATGCAACAGTATTCCAATGCTGATCTAACTAAGCATACCTAGAAGCTCATTTTCAGAGGAACAGGAGACACCCCTGTCCACAACATATTGGCTGAAGGATGCCTGGGAGCTGTCCTGTGTTGCAAAGCTTACCAGGAATTATTCTGTGGCTGAGAGAGGTAGTTCTGCTGCAGGCCCACCACAAGTCATCTGACTATCCCTGGCCATGTCAGCTGCATATCACTATGCTGAATTTATCATATCTATGGCATGGTGACACAACTGTTCGTAAGTACAATTTTGGTGACCCACAGCATTGATGTTATGCACCAATTCATCCCACAGGGCTGCACTCTCTGGCGTATTTGCCCTCCCTCTTGACAGCAAAACCTAGTAATGTTGGTGCAAAGCCTCAAGGATGAGGTCATTTTTCTGTCTTAGTAAATGGTGCTCTGCAATGTGCATGCACAATGTTTCCTGAAATGCAGATAAATGAGAACACATGTCAGGATTACATACTTAGGAGTACAGTATGTAGTGATGCAGCAATAAAGGAAAGCTGTCAGTATTTACCACTTGATTACACATCTCATATTCAACAGTGTGCCAAACATACAAAGGGTGTGGATGCAACTAGGGTAGTAGCAATAGTGGCCTAATCCTGTTTGTGCCATGACAGATACTCACGTATGTTCACACACCCAACACAGTAGTCCATTGTAGTGTGTCCCATAACAGGACCCCCCATATAATATGTAGAAACAACAGTGCCAACAAAATAGCAGTGTATTATTACAACTGCTATCAAAGGAAGTAACTAGGAGACCTGTATACCCAGTTATCACCCAGCACTATACCCTTCCTGTACTCTACATCCTCTGTAGATGTAACATGTCATCAGTACAGTTCTAACAAAGGCTTACTGATGTAATCCCCATTCTCCCTAAGTATAATAAAACATATGTATCGTGTTGGAAACAAAATGGTTGCATACCTGATGGAGTACAAGACTCCTTTGTTGCAAGATACTGCTATACAAGTAATGTATCAACAAGTTAGACATAGAAAGTAACTCTCATACACACTGGTTTCCTTAGCTAGAAGTTGGCTGTTTTAAGATGGTTCTCATTATTTATTTATTTATTTATTTATTACATTTGTTAACCAGGAAAGTCTGACTGGGCCATGAGCCTGTTTTCAGTGGAGGCCCAGGGAGAAAAGCTCCACAACAGTACAATATATACATTGCAAGACACATAATTTGTTCACTGTACAGTAATTTTAAGACATTAATATACAATTTCTACTTACAATAACAAGATAGTTTAGTTAAAAATTTGATTAAATGAATAACATTTTTTGACTTGAGATTAGATAATTAACCTTGTAAACAGTTTCCTATAAGCAGTGTTAGCAAGGTAGCAAGGAGGGAATTAATATAAAGGAATATTTAGTTGGAGTGGGATCAGGGAGAATTTGTAGCAATAGTGACGAGAAATAACAGGATGGGTAAACAGTGGTGGGAGTGTGGATAGGATGATTAGCCTGTGATAAGGCAGGAGCAAAGCCAGTGGTTAGATAGTTTATTAGTAGTTGTTTGAACTCATGATGGTGTGGGTTTTTAGTAATTTTAGGAGGGAGCATATTCCATAATTTGGTACTTTTATTGGAATAGAGACAGTCACCATGATAGTTATTGGATTTGGTGAAATTTAGTGTAAATTTATTGGAGGATATGAGGGTCCTGGGTTTAAGATTTGGTTGGATGAAATTGGAGAGGGTAGGGCAGTTAGTCTGAAGGTGAAATATTTTGTGGACCATTGATAGTTGGTTGAAAGCCAGAAGGTTAGGGAGTTCAAGCCATTTTATTTGAGAGAGCACAGTACAGTGGTGAGTCCTGTGTGGGGCATTCAAAGCAAACATTGCAATTTTGTGATAGCAGGATTGTAGATTATTTAGGTCCGATTTGTGAAGGTTGGTGAGTATGTGGGAACCCTAAAGCAGGGGTGAAAGTAGGTGAGAACGGGCTGTGATAAGCCTGGCATTGTGGGACAGGTATGGTTTGGCCCTATATAAGGTGCCAAGCTTGATGTGGCCTTTTCTGATTGTTACAGAGACATGTTTTTCAAAAGTTAGATTCTCATCAATTGTGATCCCTAGAAGTTTGGTATGAATTGTGGGTTTGATCTTGATGCCATGTGAGGAGTAGATTGATAGAGGGGCATTACAAAGTTTAGTGGGTGATTTTGCCTGAACCAATCTGTGGTTCAGAAATCTTGCATGCAGCATACACAGCTGATTTGCAGTATAATCAGCCAATCACATGCAAGTGCTCAACAAGATATAAAGCCTCAATGCAGATTCCATCCACTTTCTTATATGTTGGGGTGGAAATTAGTGGGGTTAATATACAATATCAGCACAGAGAGAATGTTTGTAGCAGCTACTTTTTACATACCAATGTGTGTGCTTCAGGCTGAAGCTGCTGCTGCTGCAGGCAATAAGCATAGACAGAGAAACTGAAGACTGTGCAGGACGACAACACTTGAGAGTAACTGTGGGACCTGTGGCAGCTTTGACAAATAGCCATAGCCAGATTGAGGGAAATCATCCCACTGGAAATTAGGTATGTGTTTAAGGTAAGCATGTTAGCCAAAGGTATCATTAAAAGAGTAAAAGGCAACATGCTCAGTGTGCCCTAGAACAAAGTAGGGGGTACATTAACCATTATGACAACAACTTGGACAACTGTCAAGTTATGTGTCATGTCATGGTAGTCATCTGGAATGTGTGTGTGTTGGTAACCGCTGCTTCTAGCAAGACCGCCATTTATGTATGTTACTTGTACAGCTGTGGTTGTCTGTAATATCACTAATAAATCGTTGTGGACTGCAATCTGATATTACTGTGCCACATTTGAATTACATACTTCATGCTAATGCATAACCTGATATTCCATGCACTATCTAGTGTTGCAATGGGAATAGTTGAAATGTGGTCTTATTAGTACGCCTTTGACTTCCAATATTTAGAAGCAGGCATTCCATCTGTATTGCTTTGGGTGGATAAATAGGTGAGGAGACAATCATACATATCACAATTTACAATGGTGATGTACACATACATGTATTTTAAATGCTAGACACAGCTATATTTGAACCCAGGACCATGAGGGCCAAAAGATAATGTTTTCAAAGCATTTAACAGATTGCACTACAAAAATCACTATTAGAGTGGGTATATTTTTACATGTTGTACATATACTTGCACACTTAACTGCTGTTACATACCTCACTAGTCCCTGTTAAATTCCAATTTTTCCATTAATCTTTTAGCAGAATTGCTGTGCAATGTGGCAAGAAGCACAGCATCACGTAAACACACTTAATGATGGGAAAATGGCAATTCCTATGTTTTGCTTAAAACACCTTGGCTAATAAACTGAGTATGTGGCTTGGTAGGTTGATTCACTGTTAAGTGAAATGGTACTGGGTTCAAAAAAGGGAGTAGGTGTACTTTTTGAATGTCATTAGTATGCTTTCAAATACATGTAGTAATACACCGCCATTTAGCACAGCTTAGCAATAGCACAGCATCACTCAATAAATCTTTAAAGAAAAGAAAATTGGGGAGATAGGACAGTGGTGAACTGAGGTACAAGCAAAGGGAAAACATAGTGAAAGGCAGGTAGGAATGTGCAGGAAGTGTGTAAGAAAGAACCATAGCTATCCATTTCTTTAACAGCAATAACTGTGCCCTTGCAAAGATTTTTAGTTGAATTTCGACTATCACTCTCAGAGAGGGAGGTGATGACAATATAAGTGCATTGTTAAACCAATTGGACCAAATTAAGTGTGTCCAGTGGACATGTGCAAAATGGAAAGCTATGTATGGGAGAAATATTTTTTGGGGGGGGGGTGGCAGGTATCCTTTATTTTTTTTTTTTTTTTTTTTTTTTAGGAAAGAGTGGAATGTTGCGGAAGAGACATAAGTATGTGTGGGGAAGGTAAGTTGGGAAGGTGAGGAAGCATTTGCAGACAGACAAGACAGACAAGACAGCAGATAGGGTTGGTGTGAAACACAAGAGAGGGGTGAACAGCTTGGCTGGGGAAGGTGTTGTGGAATCCCAGTCCCATGGACATCAGACATAGTGACAGTGTGACTCAAATCCTCACCCATGGGACTGTCAGTACTGCGTGGCTGACGCCAGTGCATGGAGATTGACTGCTCCACCAGGATGGACAGCATGCTCAGTGTAGATCAATATGTATGTATAGCTTTAAGTAGCTTTCTAGGGGCTTGCACAAGTGTATAAATACTGACCATGTGTGAGTCCAATTGCCATTTTGTAGTAAGCTGTTGAGATGTAAGCATGTATGTCTGTGTATTCTGTCAGTTAATCAGTTCACATATTTTTGCACTGCTGCTATCCATCCTGATGTGGTTCTGTGTAATAAAGCATGTTAATGAAGTACCCTGCCTGTTTGTCTTTAACGCATAACATCCAAGTGATGTCTCCAGGTGCATCTACAGTTTACTCCTACTGATGCCTCTAGGCGTCAAATATTGCTTTTTCATATTTGCATCAATAATTCCAAAATCATGCTATATACAAGGTTTTAAAAGGGCTCATGTTAAAGCTTATACAATGGTAAACTCAACTGCATTAGTATCTGACTTCTGTCTGGTGCAGGTAAAGAAATTTTAACTCTTGTTTTTATGATGTTAATTTATACAGGTATAATTTTCACATTTTTCTAAATATCTCAACAACCAAGTAACACAGACAGAACACCTTAGCCTCATATGAAAGCTCTCAGCTAGATGAATAAAATGCTACTGACAGTATGTGTGTAACTTGAGCAGTTGTTGTGATATTGTAAGTTATTTACAAAATATTACAAATGTCCCCCTGACTGTGTTTACTGTGACTTATAGGTTCATAGGTTCATAGCTAGGTACTAGGCTATCGGCCCTGGGGCCTATACAAGCCCAGCCAAAAAGGTACCCTGGCTTTTGCCATCCAAGAAAATTATTTTCCTGTGCCACTGTCGAGCAGAGCCACTGAGGTGATCCCCAGGGTGAATTTCCTACTTCCCATCCAGTCATCAAGATTTTTCTTGAAGAGTGCTAATGAGGAGCTTTGTTTGATATAGATAGGTAGTTTATTCCAGATTATGGGAAATCTCTGGGACAGGAATCTATCCCTCCGGCATGTTATATTTATTGTGGTGACAAGGTTTAGGTTCCTAGGGCATGTAGCTCGGACGGATTGGGATTTCTTTAAGTGGAGCATGTCCAACAGCTCTGGGTTTGACATAGCTTTGTATGTTAGGCAGAGATCACCTCTGAGTAGGCGATATGCAACGGAGTAAACTGGAGTTTTTTGAGACGGTCCGTGTAGGGCATCTGTTTGAGGCCAGTAATCCTCTTTGTGAGGTATTTCTGTGGCCTTTCCAGTTTTTATAGATGTCTTGTGAGGTACATACCAAAAGGGGCATTGTACTCTATAATGGGTCTAATGAGTGATGAGTAGAGGGGAACAATGACCTCTTTTTTTCTGGATGAGAAATCTATTGTGATGAGGTGTGCTATGTAGAAGGATTTCCTGACTACTGTGGCGATGTGATTATCAAAGGAGAGACTACTGTCCACCTGTGTCCCAAGGTCTCTTATCACACTTTCATTGTTAAGTATACTACCACCTATGTTGTAGTTCATGGGTACAGAGTTTTTACCAAAGGGGATGACAATGCACTTTTTGGCATTGAGCTTGAGGCCATGGCTTTGACACCAAGCATCTGTCTCAGTGAGGCCCTTTTGTAGGATGTCCACATCGTTAGGAGTTTCGATTATGGCTCCTAGTTTGCAATCTTCTGCGAACTTCGTTAGCCAAAGACCTTCTGTGTTAGACTGTACTTCAGAGAAGTAGATACCAAACAGGAGAGGACCCAGGACTCTACCCTGTGGTACTCCACTTGTCACTGGTCTGAAGTCCGATTTGGAGTCTGCTACTTTCACAGTGTGGGTTCTGTCAGTGAGCCATTCGGCAACCCATCTTGTGACATAGGGATTTATACCTAGTTTAGTGAGTTTATCTATAATTCCAGAGTGGGGGATGGTGTTGAAAGCCTTGGCAAGATCTAGATAGGCTGTGTGAACCACCTTAACTTTGTCTACGGCTTTGGTGACGGCTTCAAAGAAGTCTGTCAGGTTTAGGAGACATGATCTGCCTTTTACAACCCTGAACTGGGTGGGATCCAGAGTTTGGAGAGTACCAATGTCTTTGTTTATAAGTTCCATGATGATACGTTCCATGGCCTTGCAGACCAGGCTCATCAGGCTAATGGGGCAGTAGTTCCCGGGGTCCATGGTGGCTCCCCCCTTGTGGAGTGGGATAACCGTTGCTGTGCACCATTCAGCAGGCACAAAGCCTGAGGTAAGGTTATGATTGAATGTGGTACTTAGGTCGGGTGCCAGTTCATTCTGTAGTTCATGTAGAACGCAGCCTGGGATGTTGTCTGGTCCCACTGATGCTGCTTTCTTGGCTTTGGAGAGTGTGGCTTTTACCTGTGCAGCCGTGATTACAGGAACTTTGCATTCTTCTGGTATAGAGATGGGCTCTTTAGTGGGTGAGAGGGGGGGTAAAGTTAGCACTGAACCTATCTGCCAGGATGTTGGCAATATCAGTTGGGTCTGAATATTTAGTGCCATTATGCTGTAACTCAGAGCAGATCTGAGTGTTGCCATTGAGATTCTTGACATAGCTATAGAATGCTTTGTGGTTGCCTTTAGAATCAGTGGTGGTTTTGTTTTTGTAACTACTTTAGAGGATTTTATCAGGGATTGCAGCTTCTTACTGAGGCTGACCAGGGAGCTCCTCCACTCATGGAATTTTACTCTCTTTTGCAAGAGTTTCTTCCTGCTGTTGTACAGTTTGTTTATGGCAGGGGGCCACCAGATTGGCTTCCTTTTTTTGGAGGATAGCATCTTGGTTCTGTTTGGGATAGCACGATCCATGCACTCATGTAAGTGCTTATAAAGTGCAATTGTGTAGGATTCAGTAGTCGTAACTGTATTGTCCATCTGCATGGTTGTCATGAAGTTTACCACTTCTGTCTTAAGAAGCATGAAGTTGGCTTTGGAGAAATTTTTTACCATGGTTTCCTTAATGGGGGGTGGAGGCAGGATGTGGATATCTAGGGTAATTAGCTTATGGTTGGATCGGACCAATGAGGCATTGACTTCAGTTGTGGAACACCGGTCACTCATATTGGTAATGACTAGATCTAGGATATTGTTGCCCCTGGTGGGGGTGTGGATAAGTTGATCCAGGGCATTGGAGTTTATGAATTCCAGAAAGCATTGAGCGAAGGAGTTGGTACATGAGTAGTTTTCCCAGTTAATGGTTGGGTAGTTGAAACCACCCATTATTAGAGTGTTTGGTTGAACCCCAATATTTTCCAGTACATCAAGAAAAGAGTACTGAGAATCCTGGGGCATGGTGGGTGATCTGTAGCAAGCTACAATTTGGATTGCAGGTTTGCCCAGAGTTAGTTGCACTTGGATAACCTCGGCTGCATTATGCTGAGCAACTAGCCTGGAGGTGTGGATATCCTTAATGAATATGGGCACATTTCTGCCTTTGGTGTTCCGGTCTAGGTTACATGGTCGAAACGTGTGGTATGAGTTATAGCCTGGTAGTGCAGGGGTGCTCTCTGGAGCCTTGATGCACATATATCAATGTTCTCCATTTTAAGGAGTGCCTCGAGTGAGTGCATTTTGAGATTTAGACTTCTAGCATTGAGTAGCATCACCCTCAGTTTTTGCTTGCCTGTTCCTGTTACGGTGGTGAATTTGTCATTTGAACCTTACCTAAAAAAGGCACTATAGGGGTGGCAAGAACCTTTATAAAATTCAATTTAAGACCTAGAACCTAAAGAATACTACCACTATAAAAATAGCTTGTTCTGAAGAGTTTGCTATTTATACTACTTTTCATAATCCCTATGGTTCCAGAGATACGAACATCTGTTTGAAATGTGAGGACATACTTTGATTCTGTCTATTTAACCTCCGCTTATTGGAAGTTACAGTGCAAACATCATGAGCTGCATTGGAGTGAATGAGTTAATGGGAAACAAAACAAGAGACAAGGTGTCAGAATGGGATCCAGAAATTCAGATTCCAGACCGAGAAGGCACTCACTTAACCATGAAGGAATATTAAGTGGATCATCCCCACTGCATGTTTAATTCACAAAAACAAGCTAGAAACATATTTCAGGTATCAAAACTTACTTAAATTATTTATTTGCAAAATACAAAACAAAACACTCAGAATGCTCTAAACAAATTTCTAAATAAACAAAATGTCCAAAACTGCGACATATTGAAAAAAAAATATTTGAATAACTACAGAAAATGATTGAAATAAAGTCCAAATCACATAAAATGAATAAAATAAGAACAACTGCATTTTGTCAAAGTAGCTAATAGCACATACTTTTTTCACATTAATTAAAGCTATTCAATATATCCGAAGTATACAGAGAGTTTGCATGTTTGTGCAGTATTACAGTACAGATATTTCGCAAAATATAGCCATTTCAAGTACAGTGTTTACAGAGTTTATTATGTATTTGAATAATATTACAAGTACTGGCTGTGTGTGCATGTTCATACATAATTACAAGGACCATTTTCACTGTGTTTGGGCATAATTTGTTGGCATGGCTGATTTTGAAAACCAGCTCCATTTGTATTTGATAATAATATTGCTGAGAATTGAAGAGTGTTTGAGCAAGAGTAATATCGTTTCATACAAGCTGCATTTTCTGATAAAGATTACACTACAAAGGCATTTATTCTGCATAATTTGGATGGCTCAGAACTCATAGAAAGGGAGCGTTCATTTGTGTATGCACCTGCTGTGTTTGCAGGGAAGGGGAAACTGCCATATAGTGGTACCAGCTGAGTCAAGGGAAGAACTCAAATGCTTAAAACATCAATTTAGAAAAATGTGTTACCCCCAAATGAATATTAAAATGGAAAGGCACTTATTTTACAAAAGACCTCAAAAGCCTGGGGAGAGACTTTTGCAGCATATATAACTGATTTGAGAAACAAGGCTAAAATGTGCAGATTTGGTGATTTAAGGTATGGGTTGATAAAAGACAGACTAGTGTGTGGTGTTAAAGATGATGCTGTAAGAAATATTTTGCTTCATGACAATTATTTAACTTTTAATAAGACTGTTGAGATTTGTCAGATATATGAGCTCACAGAAAAACACACAAATATGTTTACAAATGAGAAATGCATGCTTCCAGTATCTTCTACTGCTCATGTTGATAATATGCAGCACATAGTTAAATGAAACAGGCCCAAGCACATGGTGACTGTTGCAGGTCCTGTGACAGTCCATGGGAAACTCCATAGCTTTCTAGCAAATTCCAGAGTGCCCTCAGTCTCAGTGAAACACAAGGGTGAATCAGCAAACATGCATAAGAATGATGGTACATGCTCACCTAGCCTCATAGTCAACTATCATAACTGTGGTACAAATCATGAGCCCAAAAGAGAAAAGTGCTTAGCGTTTGGTCAACAATGCCACAAATGCAATAAGTGGAATCATTTCAACAGGTTTTGTAAATCAAATAAAGGACATTCTTTTATTAAAAGAGAACATTCAAAGAGACAAGCTAATCAATTAGAAAGCTGTGACCCTACTTTTTATGTTGATGGTGTGTCTCTGCTTAATGAAACAGTCAATGCAACAGATTTATGGGCAAAGAATGAATTATTCTGTACTGTTCTGATAAATGGAAGACTCATAGAGCTCAAAGTTGACACCAGTTCAAAGTGCAATGTTATGTCAGTAGAAACATTTGCCAGAGTATGTATTGGTGAGAAGCTTGATTTGGCAAAGTATGTGAATCTTGTTGCTTATGGTGGTGAAGAAATTCACACTAAAGATTCAGTATTGCTTTCCTGTTACTGTGCTGGGAACAGCTACAACTTGCAATTTTATGTGGTCAAAAGCCACATCCATTTATTATTAGCCACACAGATAGTTTGAAAATCTGACTGTTTTCATTTAATAAGGAAATCCATCATGTTAGCTTGAGAGATCACTGTTCTAATTTCAGCCAGACTATTTTTTCTACCTATGCTGATCTTTTTGAAGATAATCTCGGCAAACTCCCAGCTGTGTACTCCATGAAGTTAGACCCTGAAGTCAGTACAGTTGTCAGGCCAGCCAGAAAGTTCCAGGCATGCAGAACAGAGTTAAAGCTAAATAGTTAAAAAGGTGAAGCAAGGTGTGATTTGTCCAGTAAATGAACCAACTGAAAGGGTATCTTCCATGGTCATTGCTCATAAGAAAGGCTCAGATGATATCAGAATATGTATTGATCCATGAAATTTAAACAAAGCACTGTAAAGACCTCATCATCCAATGCATACAGTTGAAGAAGTCATTGCTCTTATGACAAATGCCACTGTTTTTTTCTGTCCTATATACAAAGAGTTCATTTTGACAAATTTTGCTTGACTGAAAATCTTCATTGCTAAACACCTTCAGTACTCCTTTTGGCAAGTACAGATTTTTCAGAATGCCCTTTTGGATACATTCTGCCAGTGAAGTCTTCCAGTGTGCAATGGAGCAATTTTTTTCTGGCTATCCATGTGCTATTATAGTAGATGATAGTCTACTGGGAGGTAGTGGTGAAGCCAAGTATGACAGAAACCCCAAGAAAGTTCTGGAATGAGCACATGAAGTAAATTGTAAACTGAATACTCAGAAGTGCAAGTTCAGGCTACAAGACATTACCTATGTTGGTCATTTAATTACCAGTTCAGGCTTATGACCAGATCCTTCAAAGCAAACAGCAATTCTTGAGATGCCAGCTCCAGACAATGTTCAAGCCCTACAAACTTTTCTTGGCATGGTAAACTACCTAGTCAAATTCATTCCAGACTTGAGCCAACTTTCAGCACCGCTTAGAGAGCTGACATACAAAAATGTATCTTGATCATAGTTATAATAACACCAGAGAGCATTTGATGTCCTGAAATAGAGAATTGCCAGTCTACCAACTCTCAGATAATATAATTTTTACAAACCAGCTACTCTTTCTTTTGATGCTTCGAAATTTGGTTTTGGTGCAGTTATTCTTCAAGAGCATAAACCAGTAGCCTATGCATTCAGAACTCTAACCCAAACTGAAATGCACTATGCGCAGAACGAGAAAGAACTCTTGGCAATTGTTTTTGCATGTTCAAAGTTCCATGACTATATTTATGGTAAACCTATCCAGATTTAAACAGATCACCAACCTCTAGTCACTATTTTGAGAAAGCCAATGCATACAGCTCTTGCCAGATTCAACAAATGATGCTCAAATTATAAAAGTATAATTTCAATCTTGTCTACACAAAAGGCAAACTTCTTTATCTTACTGATACTTTATCCAGATCGACCAGAAATACCACTGAACAGCATAAAAATGAGAAACTTGATTTTGAAGTCATGGACTTAAGAAGTTTTTCTTTTACATGCCTTAATGAGCTTAGAAGTCATACAGCCTCAGATCTGATGCTTCAGAAGTTTTACTGCTTTATCAGTCGAGGATGGCCATCAAAGCAATCTTTTTTACAAGTAGAAGTGCAACCATATTTTCCTTACAGAGATGAGACTTTGACAATGCTATCATCATGAAAGGTCTAAAAGTGATTGTTCCAAAATCCTTACAACAAGAGTACATTACCATTTTGCATCATGGCCACCCAGGAACTGATACTACCAAAAGAAGGGTGAGAGAACTAATATTCTGGCCTCCTGTGTCAAGGCACATTGAGAGAGTACTTTCATCTTGTTCTGTATGTAATAGTACTGAGCCTCATCAATAGAAAGAACCACTTCAGCCAAACCAGATTCCTGAACTACCTTGGACAATAGTAGCTACAGACATTTTCGAATGGAATGGTCAACATTACTTAGTGTTAGTAGACTCTTATTACAATTGGTTTGAGATTGACTTACTTTCTAATCTAGCAGCCGATACTATCATTGCTAAGGTGAAGCACCATTTTGCAGTCCATGGTAGCCTGCACAAAGTTATTTCTGATAATGGTACACAGATTACAAGCCAGCAGTTCAAAAGATTTGCTGAACAGTGGGACTTTACTCATGTCATGAGTAGCCCTGAGTACCTGCAGTCAAATGGTTTGGCAGAATGTGCAGTTCAAACTGCTAAACAATTACTAGTCAAAACGAGACAATAGTAATGCTTTCTTGAATCTCTTGAATCTCAGAAATATTCCTTGTGATAAACATCTCTTGGTTCACCTGCACAGAGACTTCTGTTGAGACAAACCAGAACCACACTGCCGATTAATAGTTCTTTATTGGTTCCATGTATCAAGAACAACAGATCAGTGAAAGCCATATTGTTAAAGAAGCACTTATCCCAGAAATCCTATTATGATAAGACCAGCAAACCACTCAATACATTACGAGAAGGGGTGATAGTGAAGATACAGACATCTAAAGGTTTTGATCAGATTGGTGTCATGAAAAGTGTATGTCCAGAGCTGAGATTGTACATTGTGGAATCACATGGAGCAGAATTTAGCTGAAATAAGAAACATTTTGGTCCCGGTGTCTAAGCCTGTATTGCAGTATCATACTTGCGAGAAAGACTATATCTCCTCGTGAGTTATCCAGCGTTCCAGTTCCAGAGGACATTCCATTAAATATCCCTGTTCCTGAGAAGAATCCCAAAACTCCTGAAGAAGGTTGTTTATCAGTGATTATCCCTGTTTCTAAACACAATTCTGATTGCTATATCACTAGATCAGGTCGAATTTTCAGACCATGTTCCAGATATAGAGCAACTTGTGCATAAGGACATGAATGTTGTGTTTATTTCTTATTGTCTCTACCATTGCATGTTTCTTTTCAAATGTCATTATACTGAGGGCAATTCATTAAAGAGGGAGGATGTAGATCAATATGTATGTATACCTTTAAGAAACTTTCTAGAGGCTTGCACAAGTGTATAAATATAGAGCACATGCGAACCTGACTGCCATTTTGTAGTAAGCTGTTTAGATGTAAGCATGTATGTCTGTGTAGTCTGTCAATCAGTTTGTTTATATGTTGTACTGCTGCTATCCATCCTGATGTGTTTCTTTGTAATAAAGCATGTAAATGAACTACCCCACCTATTTGTCTTTAATGGGAAACTAGACGAGCGACACTCTTCATCAGGCATAAGCATGCACCAGCAGTTTGATGCACAAGCCTATGCACAATGCCTGGCATTTGATCACAGGTGACAAACTTATCCCCTCCACTTCCACTCCCAGATGGGGCCATACTCCCAGCCTGTGGGGTGGAACTACCTGATGGAGCAGGTAGTGCATGAGCAGAAGAAATCTGCCACCAGGCTGAGGCCCAGAAGTGCTGGGCCTTGGTGCCTTGGCCAGGGAGCCAATGTAGGTGGATCACCAGGAACCGACCTACCTTGTCATGCTGTGGTAAATAAAATAGAAACATAAAGTAAAAATAAACATAACCCAAACAAATGTAATTAATAACAAAAGAGAAAACAATAATGAGTAATGGAAACAAATTGAAAATAATATAATGTGGAACAAACAATAAATAACGTAAATGAAAGTTTTTTTTAATGGCAAAGCAATATTAAATTACACATAAGGCCAACATAAAATGTAATAATAAATAATATGATAATAGCAAATAAAAATAGTAAATATACTGATTAAATAAAAGAAGAAAAAGAGGTGGGTTGAGAGAAAAAAGAACATTAGCAACTTCACAGATAATATAACTAATCATACTACAACTGCATACTTTTATATATGTTAGATTTCACTTGTGAAACAACTGACTGCTACAACATTTATTATTTGAAATACTACTATGTCCTTAAACAAACAGGGCAGGATTCATGATGGCTTGCATGGAGTCTAAGAGTCGTGTAAGACTCCATGCAGCCATTGCGATCCAGGAACAGCCCGAAATCCCGTGTAAGAGACGAGCTAAAACGACTCTTACACGGGCAGGGCGTGGATATGCTAATCACCTCACTTGCAGCTGAAAAGCATGCAAATGAGTTAGATTAGTGATCCATGAAGCTGAAACCAGCCGGTGTAAGAGTCTTGTTAGGTGCAGAAATGTACTCAGTTGACAACTGAGTACGTTACTGCAAATAACACAATGGAGCCATGACAGCTCCAAATAAAGTGTGCAAATGTTGCAGTCAGCATGCCAATGGCCAAATATGTGGCCATTGGCACAGTAACCTGATGCAAACATGAAATAAAATTAATTTTTTTTCGGCGATCGGCGAGGTTTAAACGCAGCGCAGCCCTGTGCAAATGGGCTGCGCTATATAAGACAGAAAAATAAAGATTTGAAACCCACAAATGTGTGTTTTATGTAATGCATGGATTTGCAATGCAGGGACTAGCAGACTAAAAACAACATGGCCACCGTCTAGTGGTTGCTAAGGGGGGAAGCTGAGTGTAAGACATGTAACTAAGCATTAGTAGGCAATCCTATGTAAATGAGTGGTAGGATAGTGAATCACACTGTCACATAGCAAATGAGCACATTCCGTGTAGTGTAAGAGTTAGATAAGGGGGAGTAACAGAGTAGGAGATAGATGACATCACAGGGGGGGAATGTCAGGAAGAAATCAAGTTCATTGGAGCAAAGTGGTATGTGAAAGATATCAATCACACAGCATAAAAAGAGGAGTGTCAACAGATAAGCATGGGAAAGTCAAGAAATGGAAGGTGTACACTGTGGCCAACACCAAAGTTTCTTGCTGTACGTGCATGCGCGTGTGTGCGCGTGTGCACACTGGGAGGCACGAGTAAGACAGAGTGCACGTGTGTAAGACAGAGTAAGCATGTAGGAGCCTGTTTAAAGATCTGTAAACCTGTTTGTGCTGGTGTGTGCACATTTTAACCCGAATAAGCAGATTCTACTCCGTGTAAGCATGTGTGCGCTTGTGGTAGCCACTGTGAGTGTGTTTTCGCTGGAATGCGCGCTGCTCCCCCCTGAGGAAACAGAGAGGAAAAAGGAAGCAGAAGAAATAGTAGGAAACTAGCAGGGAATACTGGTAGAGCTAGCAGGTGAAAACAATTAGAAGCAGGCAATTACACAGGCAGAATACTAGCCCAGCCCAGCACTTAAAACACTTAAAACAGCATTGCAGTATGTTTCTCTCAAGAGACACTGCAAGACAGGAGTAAGCTAGTAGAAGTGAAAACTGAAAAAGCTGCACTCAGACCAAACATGCTAGGGGCTGCCATAGCTGTTATAAGGAGACATAGGAGACTTGCTGAGGGTGGTGACAATGCAAATGCTGCCAGACAACCCACAGTGATGAGACGGAGAAGAGTGTACAGGCCCAGGGTCACCTACCAGGGGTTACATGAGCTGGAGATAGTGGTGCGCTATAGAGTGGACAGAGACCTCCTGCAGCAAATTGTTGAGCTGTGCAGGCCACGCCTCACACACAGAACCAAGAAAGAGGAACCCATCCCAGTGGAAACCAAGGTATGTGTTGGCCTAAGAATACTAGCAACAGGTACCTTCCAGAGACCAACTGGTGATATGATGGGGATATCACAGGCATCAGCCTCCAGGGTACTGCACCAGTTCCTGGATGCCATGTCAGCACATGTCGGTGAGCATGTATATTTCCCCAATGCCCGTGAGGTATTGGCCAGCAATATGCATCTCTTCCAGCAAATAGCGGAATACCCTGAGGTAGTGGGTGCAATAGACTGCACGCACATACGCATCAAAGCACCAGCTGGTGAGTGGGGTAGGGCCTACATTAACCACAAGGGCTTCCCCTCCATCAACTGACAGGTCGTGTGTGATGCCCAGTGCATAATAATGAATGTGTGTGCTGGCTGCCCTGGGAGCTACCATGATTCCCATATCTGGAATTTGACGCAGCTGTACCAGACATTTGCCAATGGGGACATCCCACATGGTCACCTAGTGGGGGATGCAGGATATGCACTGGAGCCGTGGCTGATGACACCCATCAGAAACGCACACACACCTGAACAGGAACGCCATAATGAGGCACATGCACAATCACGTAATGTAATAGAGCATGTGTTTGGGCTGCTCAAGTCATGGTTCCGGTGCCTGGACACATCTGGTGGAGCCTTGCAGTACTCACCAACTACATGTACCCAAATTGTCATGGTATGTGCTATGCTACATAATATGATTCTGCGAAAACAGCTGCAGCAGGACCAGCATAGGGCTGGGACAAACAGCCCCCCACCATTGCCAAGGCCATCACAGGCAGAGCGTGACTTGGAGGAGGAACAACCTGAGCCTGCCCCAGTAGGCAGAAGGAGGCGTGCCCTTGGCAAAGAGGCAACGCATAACACATACACTGGCTCAGAAGGAACCCTGGGAATGATACCCCACTCTGACTCACTCATATAGTAACAGGGATGCCTAACATGACACAACCTGCTCTCAAACATGTACAGGGAGTGTAGTATGTGCATCCGACAGAGGCAGCCCTGCAGCACCATCTGAGGCATGATTGACATGTGTTAAGCAATGTAACACCATCTAGTATATGCAAACATGAAGACCCTGCCTAACATCTCACCCTCACCAAGCATGATGTCACACTATGAAGACAACAAGATCAAGTACAATAATTGGCTGAGGTATTGCTGTTAGCAAAGGGGAACACATGGCTGACATCCTGGGCTGACATGCCGAGCAAGACATGATGCCCCACCTGCTAGGAATGGCATGCACCCAGCACACCTGGCTGTGTGGATACTGGCAAAGGCTGTTGTCACCACCACTGTGCCTTCAATAGGTAAGTCCGGAAACACAAACCCACCACCATAGGTAGCACAAGGGATAATAACCTGGACGTAATGCTACCCAACACCAGAAGTCTAACCTGCAAGGTGCATGCAGACCAAACCCACCACAGCATGGAGAATGGTAATATGTGTTCTGTAACAGAAACCTGGGTCAAGGCCCAGAAGAGCACCCTAATACTACCAGGTTATGCCTCATACCATGCTCTACAGCTCCAAAACATGGAACACATGACAATAGGAGTGTGGCTACCAGTAATTAGCAAGGATAACCACACCCCCAGGTTGGTGCCACAGCAAGAAGCAGCATGGACTATCCACGGGCAAGTAACACTGGCTCAAACTCTGTACCTGTTTGAACCCTGCTACAGACCACACTCACAAACCCAGGTACCCCAGCCAGTCTTCCTGAAGACACTGCAGAGTATGAATGTCTCAACAAATACCAAACAAGGCACACACAAAGTATGACATAGGTGGCAATCCATTATGTATGGAAGAAGTAATCAGGGACCTAGGGACACAAGTGGATGGTAACCTGTCATGTGACACTCACATTGCCAAGGTGGCCAGGAAGACCTGCTATATTGCCCACCTTAATATGAAAGGATGCACATGTAGAGCAAGAGAGGTCACTGTGCCCCCATACTCTTCCCTTATCAGGCCCATACATGACAACAATGCCCCAGTTCGGATGTACCTTACCTTACACCTGCAGCAGTTAGAAAGACCCCAAATGTACCTCACCGACAGGATAAAGGGTCCAAACATTGGACATCTGCAGCCTGGCTGAAGAAACCACAGCCCAATTCAGAAGCATACTGCCCAGTCAGAGGTGATGTATGCCTGATGTACAAGGCCATGTCCAATCCAGAATGAATGGACATGCTCCACTGCAGAAACCCCAAATCCAGCAGAGACACCACAGTGAGATATCTGAACCTCCACACATAGATAAATAGGATGTGCTGGTGGGACAGATCCATAACCCAGAGGCTCCTGACACTCTGGAACAGTATCCCAGTCCATGATAGGCTGAGCTCCACTCTCAAACTCAACAAGAGAAATCTGGTGAAGTGCATGGGAGATAGTAGGTGTACACTGGGGGCCATCCCTGTGTCACATCTAGTACAGTAAACCCTACATGGGCATAATATGCACATTGCAAGGGGTGTCGAAACCCACACACTGTCTGTCCGTGCCCAAACAAGGCCAGGGCAGATAGCCTAGTATGAACCTATGAACTTATGATGATACAAAGTGTGCAGGACACAAAGGATTATCACACAGCTGTCCTACCTGATGGTAGGAACCATGGTGATAATCCACAGATATACTCTGCAGCACTCTAATATCACAAACAATACACCAAACCCACACACATTGCTAACATCCTACCGAACAGATTCATTGCAAACTCCCCACCAGCACCTAACTGCCAAATATCTATCCCAGGAGAGTGCTTGCCCCCTGACATTGCAGATGCTGAGGTAACAGCCAGCATCCACAAAGCACAGCACACGGCATCAATGGTACCAGATGGTGTCCTGGGTTGTGTCCAACAAGTACTGTAAGAAGAATGGAACAGCAAATACCAGTACTGCACACTATCAGTCCTACCACAGGATATGTACCAAAAGAGCAGTGTACAGCAACAGTGGTCCCTCACCACAAAGGGGGTGCCTGAATGGATACTGCAAACTATCACCCCTCAACCCCGACTATCTAGGTTGCAAAGTAATGGAGAGGATGATCATGGATCCCATGAATAATGAGATTGGGCACCTACAGACATTGGACCCTACCCAGTGTGCCTGTCATAGGGCAGATCCTGCCCTTTACACATGTCTGACTCGTGAAACGTGCACCGAGGCCATTGATGTGGGGAATGTGGATCACACAGCCTATCTGGACCTTGCTAAACCCTTCCATACAGTACCCTAGTTGGCGGTACAGATAAGCTCACCAGCCTAACTATAAACCCATATGCAAGTAGATGGGTTGCAAACCAGCTCAAGGACAGAACTGACCTGATCAGACATGCTGCAGCCATGGCAGACTGCAAACCAGGTACAACTGGCATCCCACAAGGCATGGTCCTGGGACCTCTCTTGTATGCTATATATGTCACATAGGTACAGGCCAACATGGAAGGACTCTGCCTGAACAGGTTCGCAGAGGACTACAAACTGCCCACCATATCGGACCCTCCAGCTGACACAAGCAACCTACAAAAGGCACACATAGAAACAGACAAGTGGTGCCACAGCCATGTCAACAAGCTAAATGCAGAATAGTGTATAGTCAACCCCTGTGGAAACACAGTACATGGCCAGAAATTACCACATAGGTGTTAACCCAGTAAGTACATCAGGAGCAATAAGAGACCAGGGGACACAAGGTGATAGATATCCTGCATGTGACAACCATGTGTCTGTAGTGGTTACAGAAACATACCATATACCCACCTAATCATGAAGGTAAGCACAGCTTGGTTAGGGTAGGTCAATGTGCCTCTCCAGTCATCCATCAGCAGCCTCACAATTGTGTACAATGGCCCTTCAGGGATGTACCGTAACAGACACCTGCAGCAACTGGAAAGACCCCACAAATACCCCACCAGGAGGATCGCAGAGCTGTAACAGATGCCATGTGTCGCCTGATTAAAGAAACTGCAGCTCCACACAGTGCCATACCACCTGGCTGGAGGTGAACTGTGCCTGATGTATAGAGCCATGACCAACCTGGTATCAATGGACATTTGGCACCATGTAAACTCTGAATGCTGGTGACCTATGCAGCTGACAGGCCTGAACCCCAGCAAAGACATAAACAGGACATGCTGTACTGATTGGTCCATAACCCAGAAGCTCACTCCACTCACGACTAAACTCCCACTACAGGTTATCCAGGGAGTCCCTCATTGACTGTCATCCAGAGGAATCATGATGACTGGATGGGAGATGGTAGGTGTACCCTGGATATCACCTGTATGTCACGGGTAGACAGAGGCACAGCACACTAACCGTGCCATATGTCATGGCAAACACCAGTAAATGTGTGTTGAAGGACAAACACTCTCTGACTAGCATTACAAATGGACTAGGGCACATGGCCATTGTTTGTCACTGTCCACACAAGTTGTGGAATACATTAACAATGTCGGACAATCATGTACTATGCTGTCCATATCTAAACAAAATGCAACATGGTCATATCTGCACAACTGGCCCTCAACCAGTCTGGTGTGCTCACTATAAATATTACAAGCAGTGATAGGACTGAAACTGATTATACTGTCCACCACAGTGAAAGTACTGCACCAGTACACTATACGACAATACAATTGTTTGGTCAGCAGGAAAGGATGATGACAACTGTATGCAAACTATCTCATGGCGACCCTGCAGGCACAGCATAATGCCTGTTTGGGTCAGACACAAAGCAGTTGGGCAGTAAGAACACAACCTGATGTCCAACATTCAACTGTACATGTGATATATAGATGACGTCCACACACAAACACAAATGTGGTGGTCCACAGATCCCAACATAAGGAAAGGTCACACTGGGCATGCTCGCACACTTAGATAAATGAGATGTGTCAGTCAAGAAGCCATACAAACTGCAAACTTGGTATGCTCACACACTTAGGCCATGTCACAGTTCAGCAGTTGCACACACATATCTGGCATTTGTATGTGTTAACACAGGAACCTCCCACAATACAGACATCTGCCCAGTGCACACAGTGAAGTTACAACAGAGACATAAGTAAAGTACTGGATCCCAGTCATATGCAAACATCTTCCACAGTACACAAGTTGTTTATAGAGATAGGGAAGGCTATGGCAATAAAGACCCACAAACAGTATATGAGCAACAGATACTTGCATCTGACAGGTAAACATATGGCTGTAGAGTGCAATACTAGACTGTTGTCCCTAGGGAATATAGAAGGCTATCCACAGTGTATTTGGCATCTGCCTCCACAGTACAGTAGGTCACTGTGCCTGTGCAAAGTTAATGCATAGATATGCTCTCCCCTGTACTGATGGATAGTAACAGATGTACATACCTCTACATCCATAATGATGCCAGCACACTATACATATGTCAGGAGCAGAAATTATACCCAGTAATGTGAATAGTGCGCTCTGCTACTGCGTCTCTCACAAGTGTCATAACATAGTTAGGTAGAGGTTTGAATCCTGCAAGTGCACAGTGTGTGTGTGAATGTGTGTGGGGGAGTAGTGTGTGCAATTCCATGTGTAAGAGAAATGTACCTTTTGGCAACTATTACTACACAACACATGCTGCATATTCCACTGTCTAAACACTGATGATGTCAGCACCCTATATGTACAGCAGGAGAAAGCAATCCTCCCCGTAATGCAAATAGCGCGCTCTGCTACTGCATCACTCACAAGTGTCATAACATAGTTAGGTAGGGGTTTGAATGCTGCAAGTGCACAGTGTGTGTGTAAATGTGTGTGGGGGAGTAGTGTGTGCAATTCTGTGTCAAAAAGAAATGTCCCTTTTGGCAACTATTACTACACAACACATGCTGCATATTCCACTGTCTAAACACTGATTATGTCAGCACCCTATATGTACAGCAGGAGAAAGCAATCCTCCCAGTGATGCAAACAGCACGCTCTGCTACTGCGTCTCTCACAAGTGTCATAACATAGTTAGGTAGGGGTTTGAATTCTGCAAGTACACAGTGTGTGTGTGAATGTGTGTGGGAGAGTAGTGTGTGCAATTCCATGTGTAAGAGAAATGTCCCTTTTGGCAACTATTACTACATAACACATGCTGCATATTCCACTGTCTAAACACTGATGATGTCAGCACCCTATACGTACAGCAGGAGAAAGCAATCCTCCCAGTAATGCAAATAGCGCGCTCTGCTACTGCGTCTCTCACAAGTGTCATAACATAGTTAGATAGGGGGTTGAATCGTGCACAGTGTGTGTGTGAATGTGTGTGGGGGAGTAGTGTGTGCAATTCCATGTGTAAGAGAAATATCCCTTTTGGCAACTATTACTACACAACACATGCTGTATATTCCACTGTCTAAACACTGATGATGTCAGCACCCTATAAGTACAGCAGGAGAAAGCAATCCTCCCAGTAATGCAAATAGCGCACTCTGCTACTGTGTCTCTCACAAGTGTCATAACATAGTTAGGTAGGGGTTTGAATCCTGTGAATGTGTGTGGGGGAGTAGTGTGTGCAATTCCATGTGTAAGAGAAATGTCCCTTTTGGCAACTATTACTACACAACACATGCTGCATATTCCAATGTCTAAACACTGATGATGTCAGCACCCTATAAGTACAGCAGGAGAAAGCAATACTCCCAGTAATGCAAATAGTGCACTCTGCTACTGCGTCTCTCACAAGTGATCTAACATAGTTAGGTAGGGGTTTGTATCCTACAAACGCCATGTGTATTTTTGTCACACAGTTTGTCCATGTGTGTGGGGTGTTGTTCCCAATATTGCACAACATACATTATATCAGTAATGTCAATGCACACATTATGTATGTGTGTGCCACCTACACATATGTACCTGTGAACTGCAATAGTTTCCATGTCCGAAGCCTGCCTCATGTGAATACATGGAATATGCATCAGACAACTGTATGACTGTGGTGTTCTGTGCAGGGGCTGCATGTGGTATGTGACTAGACAGTGTGGGTTGTAGATGGTGTCATCCCACCAGCGAGGGATACATGACTGGTCTGGAGCATATAGTCCACATGTTGGTGATGAACAGGTGCAGCATGTTGTCACCTCTTGTGGGAGTGGTAACAAGTTGTTCCATAGCAATGCAGGGAATGAATGCTAAGAACCCTTCAGATAGGTTCTTGGAGCTAGAGTAATGCTCACACTCTATGTTTGGGTAGTCGCAGTCCAACCATATAATGGTGTTTGTAGAGACCGTCATATCCCCAGTGTTGTCAGGAAGGCCAAGTGGGTTTCCTGGGTATGGGAGTGTGGTGTGTGCCAGGCTATGAACCTGAAGGCAGTCTAACCCACTGTTAGTTGCACATGGATAGGCTCTGATGCTTTGTGCAGTGCCACCAACCTGGGGCTGTGTGTATCTGAGGTGCCTTTGGATACATCCCCCCTGTTCTGGTTTGGTGCATGTGTAGGGGACGACAAACATGGTATCAGGAATGACCTGGCAGTGATGGTGTGCACCTGGGAGCCTTGTACCAGGAGTCTGTTACTGCACAAATATTGCTGTACCCCATGCTAAGGACAGTTTCCACTGCATGCATCTTGAGGTTTACACTGCTGCTGTTGAGTAGCATTTCTATTAGTGTCCTATCCCGTGTGATACCTGTGTAGGTGGCTATGTAATGTCAGCCTTGCATACAAGGGCACTATGTGTGTAGCAACAGCCTCTGCCAATATACAATGGCCCATGGGTGACAGGTGCAAGCTGTCCCAAGCAAAGCAATGTGGCTTGTCCAGCATGTAATCCCACACTGACAGGCATTGGATCCCCTTTGAATGTCACTGAAACATACATTAATTGCAGAAACTGATCATCCTGTCTACATATTGTGGCAGCATTCTTGGTGAGGGTAAGATGCTACTCAAGGCCAGGGTCATACCAGCCTGTGCCACAAGCTCAGAGAGCCTCTCTATGTCCCCTAACAAGTAGTCCAGGGAGGTGCGTCAGAGGTCATACACACTGGCACAGACAATGACTGAGTCATACTTCTACATGCCTTGGAGTGACCGGTATGCTTGTGTTATGTAGTGGATCATAGTGCCCGACAGGCAGCTCAGCATGACCGTTACCTTGTTCAGCCTGGTGAGCAGGACCTCAGTGTACCTGACGATAGAGGTACCTCATACAACTGTAGCAGATGTGTTGTCAAGCCGTATGGCCTGTGACTGTTTGGCACACAGGCTATGTGAGCTATGTGTTGCACGTGCTCTGCTCTGGCTTAACGTTTGCTTGTGTGTCTGCTTTGCAGGTGTCAGCTGCTCAGGCAGGATGCTATTCTGAGAGTCCAATAATGTACCTGTGTGTTTCTGTGTTTGGATTGCGGTCGTGGCAGGTCTATGGGAGACTGGTACTGTATTCACTGTAGTATCCCACTCCACCTGACAGGGAATGCCAGTGCTGAGTTAGGAGAGCTTAGCCCCCAATTTGGCTATGTGGTTGCATCTCTCACATGTGTTGTACGTGTATGGGAAGGGGAGAGGGTTGTCTGTGTACATGAGGCAGCAGTAACATTGCCACATGACTCACAGATTCACCAACTGGACCTGAGAGTAGATTGACAGGTGATCTTTGCACATGCTACCATAGCATTGTGAATCCCATACTAAGTAACGACACATTGGGCCAATGGGGAACAAGGTACTCAAGGTGACTATGTGAGGGTGTAGTGCTCCTGATTTGTTAGTGCTGGCATATATGAATGCTGTCTTGAGCAAATGCGAGGTAAGTCATATGCAATGTGTTACAGGCAAGCTACATGCAAACAGGACAAACAGTGACGTTCTGTCAAGTGAGACATGGACATCAGTACAGTAAGCAATACAGATGTCACTAGGGATCCACAGAGCACTGTAAAATTGCACTGCAGGTGGAATCAGTGTTTCAGGAACATAACAAGCAAACATGCATACAAACAAAGCTACAGCCAGCAGGCCTGTATGTAGACTATGCTACAACAAACAAGGTGTACGACTTCCAGTAGGTAACAGTGCATATATGCAGGCACTATAAGCCTGTACCCAGACATTCACAGGTCAGTCAGGCTGGGTCCAGCCACACCCCCCAAAAGTGTATAGACCACGTACCTTCATAATGTTGAATAACTGGCCTGATACCCAAGTGCTCATACCTGTAATAATACACATGTCAAATAACAGACACTGAGCCCTCACTCAACAGTTCTAGACTTAGTATGATGTATGCTACCTGTCCTGGCACCACAGTATCCTTGACATGTATGGACACTCTCCCTCCTGTCATAGTTAGTTCTGTGTTTTGGTGCTGTCATGCATGGTATGAGGTGTGACCTTGTAGTGCTAGTGTGCTCTTGTGAGTCTTGAACCTGTTGTGTAGTACTGCACAGATATCAACATCCTCAAACATCTGCATTGCAGAGTCGTGTGTGGACAGCATGCAACTCGCAGTGGACATGACCATCATTGAGTATCAATATGTACATTGTTGTATCCCCTGTGCTACCTATGTAGGTGGCCATCCCTTGACAGCCTCACCACCAGTATGCAAAGATGTGCAGACAGTACACTGTGGTAATTACTATGGGTGTACAAAACAATACAATGACATTCATACTGTAACTGCATCAGGCATGCTGGTATATACCCACAATGATATCATTACACTGTTCTGTTGTCAACATCATACTATTACAACACGTCTATGTAGTCACCCTGTGCATCAGCACCATGTTAACCTGTTCCTGCACCGATTTTACAGATTGCAGGAGGTGGCACAGTTTCATCATATGCACAGGGTGTGTACCTGGTATGCCTGAGTCTGCCACTGATACAACCAATTGACATGTCTGTGTGTGTGTGTTGGTGAGGGACAGCAGTACAAGATGGGGCAATGTTGATGCAGTGTGTGCGTGTATGCATTAGCCCTAGGTGTTATCACTTTGCATGTGTGTATGAATGCACACAGTCCCCTTCATGGCTGCCATATACAGGTGTTTGTGGACAGCCACAGACTGTACCTGCCAGGTCATACAGATCACTGTCTGTGGCCACGGACACAGTACCTGTGCCTGGCAGGGGTGCTACGGACCGTATCAGGTACTTAGCCAGACTGGGTACTGTCATCAGAAGCAGGTCGTTGGTGACTGGAGATAGGTCCCTGTTGGGACTGTCCAGCGCCACGTGCACGTGGTCTCCTGGGGCGGTCTGATGACAGCACAGACCCAGCATTGCTGGGGCTGCTGGCACTATGTGACCGGCCGCAGGCCTGTTGTCATCCGTGACGGCTGCCAGCTGCTGCTGTTGCTGGCATACGGCCACGTCGACACCTCAACCATCCATCATTGCCCTGGCTCATGGACATGTAGTTGTGGAACAAATCTAATGTGTCCCCCCAACGTCTGTAAATGACCTCGGTGAAGTTACGGATAGCAGCTGCAACATCACGCATACTGTCACTCATGGCTGTGCGACATGCTCTCAGCTCCCTCAGACCCTGTCTGGTGTAGGGTTCCATACGTGACTGTGCCTGCATTACAGCCCGAAACATAGCTGAGGTTGAAAGACCTCTGTGGGCACGTCTGACAGGGGCAGTACGCCCACGAATGCTCCCACGAGAACCCCTGGACATCTGCCTGTGTGGTACCATGTCAGGACCCTGGCCATGGCTGCTGTGTGGGGATGCATGTGCCACCGATACCACATTACCCTGGTCAATGCCCACGTATCCTGTCCATCACCTAGGGACATTGGTGACAAAGGATGTATTGGCAGGATGACTGTGCACATTGATGGGGTCGACAGCTGTGTAGTGTCAATTGGCTGACCAATGATGGACCCTGGCCCACCTACCTGTGCCATTACACAGGGATCATCATTATCACTATCCACAGCAGCTGATTCAGATTCCCTGCTGCACAACACCAGAGCAGCACCAGAACCTGTGGGAGTAAGACAGGAAGCACAGTTTACAATGTGTACACAATGTCACCACTGATACACACATGCACACATGGGCACATGCACACATGCACACATGCACACATGGGCACATGCACACATGCACACATGGGCACATGGGCACATGCACACATGGGCACATGCACACATGCACACATGGGCACATGCACACATGCACACATGGGCACATGCACACATGCACACATGCACACATGGGCACATGCACACATGCACACATGGGCACATGCACACATGGGCACATGCACACATGCACACATGCACACATGCACACACCTCAGTATATGAGATATCAACACACAGACACAAACACACCTGCAATCAAACACATAGCACTACTGCTTCAGCCTATTATTACTGTTAGTATCAAGAGTATTGAAGGTAATGGTATTACACACTCACCAGCATGGATAGACTACCTTGCTGTTACACTAGAGGGACCTGCAGAAAAGAGACATTTATTGTCAGTGGGCACAACTGTGCTATTGATACTGTGGGCATGATACAGTTCCGTAGTGCAACAGTTAGCTTCCACAGGTGTACTGCTGATATTGAGGATATCACTCTTGCACAATAATTACCAAGATTACAGCTACAAAACGAAGACACACCTCACACATGCATAACCTAACAGTGTACAGAATGGTCAATTATACACATGGCATCTTACCTGCATGCTCCGTGTCCTGCTGCTGTGTGGCTCCAGCCTCCATCATTACACATGTATGCTGCTGCTGTTGCTGTTGGGCTGGAGCCACAACACTTAGGAGTAGTCCCTCCAGTCTGGTGAGGGGGGGGATGTCTAGACACCCCACCACCTGTGGCAAGCTACTGCCTGTGGATATCAGATGCACGCTGATGGACATTTCTAATTAAATCACTGCAGTGATGGCGTACCTGCTCATATGTCCGGTTATGTGTGCCTATATCATTTACCTGATGGACCAGGTCTTGCCACAGTGCAGCCCTCTCCTGCTGGTTCTGGCTGGTGTGGGAAAAGAGTACTGCAAAATCCCGCACCAGGCTCTGGTGTATCTCTTCCTCCTCTGCAGTGGAGTAGACAGGGTTCCGCTGGTGAACCATAGCCCTGAAAAGGAGAAGGAAAATATGTCAGCAATAGCTGTCAGCAAACTATGGCACACATAATACACATAATACTTGACTGCAGTGATATAACTTAACCACCATATATAACATCTGTCTGTCTATTGGAGGATACACATGTAAATGACCAGATATCAGTGCTCATCCAACAACTGTGCAACAGTACCTGGCACACTCCATA
Organism: Protopterus annectens; assembly: GCF_019279795.1. Classification (NCBI taxonomy): domain Eukaryota; kingdom Metazoa; phylum Chordata; order Ceratodontiformes; family Protopteridae; genus Protopterus; species Protopterus annectens. The sequence continues at coordinate 851,050,826 of NC_056728.1, read as the reverse complement.
CAACAGACTAGTATACTGCAGCAGTCAACACACTGTTTCAGGTACAATACACAACCTCACACTGGGGGTTTGTATCAAGGTCCTGTATGGGGAACATTATCAGCCCATGCACTGCACACAATGCACGTTACATATTTCACTGGTAATGCACACTACTCTTACTTGCCATAACCCTACCTACACCACAGTGACATACAGGGTAACACAGCACAACATATGGCAATGTAGTATGTGTTGATCGCAATACCTCACACACCTGTCTCTGGCCTCACACCAAGGACACACACTACCATGACAGACAGACAGTCATGGTGAGCAATCACACTAGTACACAACATGCACCCAGTCACTGGCACACTCATTCCACCTCACATATTTCATTTGCAATGTGTTCATGGGAGTGCATTGTGTCTTAGGTAGGTAGTGTGCTTTTGGCCCTGGGCCTACAGCAGCATACTGTTATGCTACCCTGCCCCTTGTGACACATGTGTTATGATCGTACCTGCTCCTTACAAACAGTTACACAGGGTGACTCATATGTCATATTACCTATCTGCATAACATTCAGCAGGGGTATGTCTGACATCTACTCATGGGGAGCCTTGCTTCTTAATTCTGTGTGGTCTACTACAGGGTATGTTGTATCTGTGGGTAGGGTCCTGTACCTCCACCATGTGCTCTATACTGCAGTGACAAGGATGACAGACATAGGTAATTTGTGTTGTGGATGTTGGAGGTGTTACCATGGTTGTTAGACAACTGTCATGGGTGTGACCGAACTATGTATATCCAGCAGTGGTAACCTCTATGTAGGTAGTCTGTGTGCGCTCTGTGGTCTTGTCAGTCACTCTGCATAGGTATTGTGTTTGAGTGCATTGACACAGTTACTTGCATATGTCTGTGTCCTTCTCCATATCTGTAGCTGTCATGGGAGGTACATACCGTGTAGGACATTGTAGGGTGTGGAGGGGTACAGCGACCTACATGTCCATAGCTGATACACCATGTCCACTGACACATTCCATGTACAGGTATTACAGGACTAGTGTGCTACTGTGTATATCAATGGGGAGCCTATTGTACACTTGTTGCCTCTGTTCCCCCCTGACACATGCAGTGGTGGGCAGGCATGCACATATGTGGTGGTTACTGGTGTCAGTGTTTTTGAATGGGGTATGGTACTCCAGTATCCACACTGGTGTTCACTCCATGTCTTTGACACCAGGCACCTGTTGCAAGACATCTGCACACATGTGCCTCACACAGTATATATATATATATATATATATATATATATATATATATATATATATATATATATATATATATATTGATATATTTATATCTGTATATAGATATATATATATGTTTGTATATATGTATATAATATGTATATATATAGATGTAGATATATACATATAGATGTGGGGAGAGAGGGGGAGAGAGTGAGAGAGAGACAGAGGGAGAGTGAGAGGGGGTGGGACAGAGAGAGAGAGATAGTCATATACAGACATATCTGTTGTCAGTCAGATCTATCTGTATATGTATATGTATCTACATATATCTATATATGTATGTGTGTATTACATATATCTGTACGTACATATTCTACCAATCTCGATGTCTGTGCAGTAAGTGAGAACCTGGTTCAAGGCTCCTGAGAGCACACCAGCGGTACCAGGCTATACCTCGTATCATGCTTTTTGGCCCCAGGACTCGGGACAAAACAAAAAGGGAGGGTGTGTCCATATTCATGAAGGACACCCACACCTCCAGGTTAGTGGCAACACATGAAGCATCAGAGACCATCCAGGTGCAGATAACCATAGGCAAACCTGCTATTCAACCGGTAGCATGTTACAGACCACCCTCCCAATCTCAGGAACCACAGTCAGCCTTCCTGAAGACATTGGAGGATATGAATGTCCCACCACACACCATCATATTGGGAGACTTCAACTACCCTAACATACACTGGGCGCATTATTCTACCCCAAACACCCTAGCCCAAAGGTTCCCAGAATTCACTAAGTCAAATGCAATGGAACAGCTAGTCACCTCTCCCACAAGGGGAGATAATATTCTAGACCTGATCATCACAAACATGGGGACAATGTGCTACACACCGGAAGTATACCCCTCACTAGTCACATCTGACCACAGACTAATCCCCCTGGATATACATATCCCACCTCCCCCACAACACAAAAGACTACAGTGGGAAACCTCTCACATGCTGACTTTACACTTCTTATAACTGAGTTGGTATCCTTTATGCCCACTGGACCAGTGGAAACCACATCCCACAATGCAGACACCTTCACATTTGCTTTCTACGGACATCTCCAAGAATGCATGGATCATGCAATCCCAAATAAAACCAAGACGCTCTCCACCAAGGGCAGGTGTCCTGTCTGGTGGACCCCAGCATTGAACAAATTGTATAACAACAGAAGGTATCTACTGCACGGCAGAGCAGAATTCCATAGAGATAAGGCATCTCTGATCAGCACTAGTAGAAAAATACATTCTGTCGTACAAACATGCAAGGTCAACAATGAGAGGGACATCGCTATGGACACTACAGATAAGCACAAGGCCTTCTTCTGCTATGTTACACACCTGGGTGGGAACCCTCAGATATGTTCAAAGTTAGTTCACAGTGACAAAAGCTACACTGAACACACAGATAATGCCAACATTCTGGCAGACAGGTTCAGTGCAGATTTCTCCCCTCCCTCACCCACACATGAGGAATTACTTATCCCAGCTGACTGTAACCTCCCTGTCATCTCAGATGTCCAGCTGGGAACCACCCTCAGCAAAGCTGTAAACACAGCATCAATGGGACCCGACGGTATCGCAGGTTGCATGCTACGTGACCTCCAAGAGGAGCTACACACGCACATTAAATGCTATTCAACCATAGCCTTACTACAGCATATGTACCTGGACACTGGCATACAGCAACAGTAGTCCCACTCCACAAAGGAGGCACCTCTACAGACCCTGGTAACTACCGCCCCATAAGCTTAACCAGCCTGGTCTGCAACACTATGGAAAGAATCATTATGGAACTCATACACAGAGACATTGGGGACTTAGACACTTGATCCCACCCGGTTTGGCTTTGTAGAGGGCAGATCCTGCCTTATGAACCTGGTTGACCTTTTCAAATCAGTCACTAGAGCCATTGACGAGGGCACAGCGGTCCATACAGCCTACCTGGACTTGCACAATACCGCACTCTGGCATCATAGACATGATCAACAGCTGAAATGTAAATCCATATGTCACAAGATGGGTTGCAAACCGGCTAACGGATAGAAACCCTCCAGTCAAACTCACTGGTGCCATGTCAGACTCAGAGCCAGTCACAAGTGGTGTCCCACAGGGCTCTGTCCTGGGACCGCTCATGTTCAGCATATATTTCTCAGATGTGGAAGCAGACATGGGAGGGTACTGGCTGACAATGTTCAAAGCTGACTGCTTACTAGGCGCCATAGTCGATACACCAGCTGACACATACATCCTACAGAAAGGCCTCATGGAAACCGACAACTGCTGCCCTAGTCATGGCCTTAAACTGCATGCCACGTAATGTATAGTCATACCCTTTCAGACGGACAAGGTACCCACATATTATCACATAGACAGTAACCCACTGAGTACAGACAAAGTAATCGGAGACCTGGTGACACTGATCAATACTGACCTCTCATTTGACACCCACGTTGCCAAAGTGGTTGGATAGACTTCCTACCTTGCCCACCTTATGAAGGGATTCACATCCAGATCAAAAGGGGTCATTGTACCCCTATACTCCTCCCTTATCAGGCCCATGACTGTGTACTATGCCCCATTTGGTATGTACCTCACCTGGCACTTGCAACAGCTAGGGGGACCCCATAAATACATCACCAGGAGGATCAAGGGTCTCCAACAACTTTCATATGCTGCCAGACTAAAGTAACTCATGCTCTATTCCATAGCATACTGCCTACTTAGGGGTGATCTGTGCCTGATGTACAAGGCCATGTCCAATCAGGTATTGATGGGTATGTTCCACCTCATACAATCCAAATCCATCAGAACCACAACAGCTACAGATTTAAACCTCAGCACACATATGAATAGGACATGCTGTAGGGACAGATCCATCACTAAGAGGCTTCCCATACTGTGGAACAGGATCCCAGTTCATGTTAGGCAGAGACCCTCACTGACACTCTTCATGTGAATTCTTGACGAGTGGATGGGCGATCATAGGTTTACACCAGGGGTCATCTCTGTGTCACTACTAGACAGAGGCACAGTAAACTAATGTTATTATGTACCGGGGTCTTCACTGTATCACTACTATGCAGAGGCGCAATTTTCTAAATCTATTCTATACACTGTCTGCAGATAGCCTAGTACTAAACTATGACACTGTGAAACTATATATGTCTATGTATTTCTACATCCCTCTCTATCTATGTATACACATATGCATATTATATATATATATATATATATATATATATATATATATATATATATATATATATATATATATTTATATATATATATGAGTTGATCGATTCGAACCCATATCGACATCGCAAGAACACGGAGGTTTGCAGTAGCGGATGCAAATCCGGTACGCATGCCTACCATGGGTGCATGACACTGCCACAGTTAACAAACCATGATAGGCATGCGTAGCGAATTTGCATCCGCCGTTACCGGTAAACCTCCGTGTTTTATGATGTCGGCGATGTGTCGGTGAAGTCACTGTCGCTGATTTGAGTTGTCGATCAACTCATAGGGACCCATATATATATATATATATATATATATATATATATATATATATATATATATACATACATATCTCGATATATATACGTAAACACATGTTAGATATATATAGATATATATATATATATATATATATATATATATATATATATATACTCCTTTTTAGTTCCACATATGTATACACACAGTAACATACTGCTGAACATCCATTACTGTACAACCTACTTGTACATTGCACTACAACCTACATTGCTATGTGCACATAGCTACCTTCACATACATATGTATGTAGAGCCTTCAGTGACAGTTGCAGTATGTCCCTGGCCCTATGCACATCTTCATATACATAGATACAGACCAATAACACATCTGGAGGGTTCACAGTATGTAGACTATTATAGTAGTACTTTACATTACATGTGTTTGTTGCAGCTGTTTGCATAGGCTTGCAGTTACTTGGCCTGCTGTCATCCTCTTTGTTTTGTTGTTACAGTTTTTTTTTCTCTTTCTCTCTCTTTCTTTCTTTCTTTCTTTCTTTCTTTCTTTCTTTCTTTCTTTCTTTCTTTCTCTCTCTCTCTCTCTCTCTCTCTCTCTACCTCCAGCAGGTGCAATGAAAGTATTGCATGTGTGGACTGGGAGTACAGGATGCTTTTGTAGGTATCTGCACATGTCCATGTGATGGCCTCTGCACCAATTGTTAGCCAGCATTTACTAATTGCATGCAGCCTGTTGTGTAGTGATTGCAGTTCTCACTGTGATTACAGGACTGTGCTATAAAAAGGTCTGTTAGATAGGCATAGCCCTTTCAGATTATCAGGGTGGGGACCATGCTGGTTTGCTGTGGACACTGTTCTGTGAGTGTAAGGGTTAGTATGTCTCTCATATTTCAGGCTGTGTTGTAAACACTGCAATGCATGTTGTTCTGTAAGCTGAGCATTCCTTCCTCCAGTGTCCTCTTCTCCATGTGTATGTAAACTGACACCTACGACTAGTAATACTGTGTATATGGGTGTGTGTGCTTTCCTATGGGGATTGTGGTGTAACTGGTATATAGAAGTGGCTCTTGCAATCTGTTGCTATGGCTTCAATATTTGGCCTTTACATTCACTCATTGTATGCCTGCTAGGTGTCTTTCCTGTAATGTGTTGCTATGGCTTTCCTATTTTCCATTTACATTCACAGCTTGTAATGCTTGCTAAATCTGTTTGGGCAGCAATTCCCTATGTGTTTGTTGTGGTAGGGTGTTACTGCATGCAGTGTGGTCTGGCCATGGTGTGGGCCTTGACACTTAGAAAGGTATTTGATCATGCTGCTGAGCAGGCCTCAGATACGCTCAGGTGCATCTTTTATCAGCCTTATGGAATGGTACATAGCAGTGGGATACTGCAATAACATATTCTGATATTCTGCAGTTGTGACTGTGGGTTATTTCAAGCATATGTATTAGTACACCATTTGTGACGTGCAGGTAGTGCTTACCTTCAGTCATTCATAGTTACCATTGCATGTGTAGTTACACCTTTTTGCCTACTGTTATTACGTTTGACAGGGTGTCAGTGGGGCACAGCTGACATTTGTTTTCACATCAGGGACATCCCTGTAACTCAGTCACAGTTGCTATGTCTGATCTCTTAACTATTCAACTATGGCAGTGTTTATCCTGCTCTGAGTATGTGTGTGGCTTGCCAGATGCTACTGTGACATTATTACCTAGTAGCTACCAACTAGCATGACTGTTTCTCATCACACAGTACTATTTTACAAATCCACTAGATTTGACAGTAAATATACATGACATGCTTTGTGTACTAGACTTGCTATATTCCCTTTACATTAATTCCTACTATTTTATGATATATTTCTTTCAGCACAATGTTCTTGTATAGCAGTCATGGCTTAGTGGTAAGTTATGCAGACTAGTGTTTCCAAGGTCCTGGGTTTGAGACTGAGGGAGGTATTTTATTTTGCTGCTGAGAAAACTACAGGCCGTGTCATTTAGAGTGACTAAGGCACTTTTAAGCAGTTGTAAGCAGGTTAGCACTGGTTTTGCGCGAAGCTCATGCATGCGCACTGCCACTTAGCTTCACACACACATGCTTAGCTAAGCGCACAGAAGTGCACACCCGCTTACTACTGCTTAAAAGTGCATACTCTCGCGCACACCCGTGCTATTTTCTTTTAAAGAAAAGAAAATGAGGAGATAGGAAAGTGGTGAAAAAGGGGGCACAAAGAGGGTAGGACAGTAGGAAAACAAGCTCGGGTTTTGCAGGAGGGATGTAGGAAAGGCCCATAGCTGCCCATTTCTTCGTCAGCAACAGCTGTGCATATGTTTGTAATTTGGTGTGAAATTTGAAACCTTCCACCCCTGAGAGAGGTGTGAGGACAACAATAATATTTGTTGTACAGCCAATTGTAATTGACAGTTTACATGTCCAGCAGACATGTGTGCAAAATGGGCAGCTATGTATGGGGCGTAATTTTTTTGTGGGTACAGAGTGCCCTTTTTTTTTTTTTCAGGTGAGAGTGGTATGTCCGGTATGGGAAGTCGGTATAGCTGGGGAGGTAGGTAGTGGAGGTTAACAGACAAGACAAACAAGACGCATACATGGGTGGTGTATGACGCATGTGAAGGGGTTACACAATTGACGGGTATGGATGTTGGGATATCTCGAGCCCATGAGCCCACAGATGGCAACAATGGAACTGAGATCCCCACCCATTGGCAGTTGCCACTGTGCCTTCACTGCCCAGGACGGGGCTGTGCTGGGGGCTGTGTAGGACAGGCAGCAGGCATGCCCGTGAGTTGTGCCACCCATGCCTCAAGCTGGCGTAGGGGCCCAAGCACAGCGTGCCGGATCTCCCTACGCATCACAGTCCGGACACTATGGAGGGTGAGTGGATGTTCTCCTCCAGCCACGCTTGCAGTGGGGGGACAAGCCCCATCCCCTGCAGTGCTTCCACCCGCAGGTGGCACAGGGCCACCGGAGGAGGGTCCGGCCTGGGCACTACTGCTAGGTGCACTCGCCAGCTGAGGTGGGAGAGGTGGGTCCGCTGGAACCCGCCTTCCCTGTCGTCCTATGTTTTGCATTATTTAGTGACAGTTTGGGTTGGTAACGTGCAATACCATTCACAATTAGTTGTAACAGCATGCATTAGTATTCCCATTAACCAAACACCCATAAATTCAAGCCGTTGAACAGCAAGCATAACACATGCATAATTTGAACAACAGTACACGTTCTAACAACATGCAGGGTTGAGTGATGGCAACAGGCCATCAGGTTTGGATGTATGAACAGGGCACATGCATCAACGTACATACAAATATGTATAAACCAACAGGACAATTGTCCAGGGGAGTTAATTGTGAATACACATACCCATTTCACGTGGAATGGATTATTTGTGGTTATAGGGTAGGGTGAAGAAATATTTAATTAACAACTTCAAATACCTATACATATGCTGTACATTTCTACTAGCTGCAGATATATACACACTACAGGTCTGACTACAGTTTCCTATGTGACAACTTATGCATGTTGGTGATAGGAATGTTACTGCTACATCAATATACATTTCATTTTTATTCATACACATTCATATCTGGCTCTGTTCAGCTACATCATCCTGCTACATTTGCTTTATATGGCTCTAGACAACTGTGGATGTTTGGTATTTCATACAACCATACTATCTGCATATTGCAAACTGAGAGCAACATATCCAGATTTTGGGACACACATTCCAGCTTCAGTACTTTTTTCAACACATGTTGCTGTTTGGTTGTGCCTGTCACATTCATTTCATTCTGTACTGACTGCAGTATACTTTATTCAGGAGTTATTACTACTTTATTGGTGGATTCATACCTCTTTCTCACACTCTCTCACTTGTTTTATGTTTACAATTCAGGATTATACTTAATTCTAGGCTTTATTGACATGTTTTACTTAGTTATAACAATCATTTCCAACAGTCTCACTTGTGTCATGTTTCAGAATTTAAACGGGGATATATTTCACACATGTGTTTTACGCAGCTTCTGTAGCTGTAATTTTCAGCCTGCTGCATCTTATGTACTATTATATTACAGGTGGAACATCTTTATTTCAGACTTGTTTCATTTTTATTTTTGGATTACAGGCTGCATCACACTTATGTAATCAAACAATACTAGCAAAATCTCTCTTACACTGTTACTTGCACTTTTTATTAATAAGTGACTACACTGCACTCTTTTGCAAGCTGTCATACTTATATTTTTTTACAGTTACAGGGAGAGAATTACTGACCTGCCTGGTGGCGCAACCACACCAGCCTATCGGCATAGGCTCGACGGTTCATGGAACGGACACCTGCAGCTGTAATATAAATGAAGTAATATTGGAATACACATCTCCATAATATCAGCTAGGTTAATTTCTTACATAAATAATTACATGTAACTTACTCAGTAGTGGGGCAGTGGGCATTTGCCAGGCCTCCTGGATACAATGGTTCAGTTGGTCCTGCTTCCGTCTCTTCAGGTCTGCATGGTGGTGATGGACCTGTTCACCAGTCTTTGGTATTCCTGTGGCACTGGTGAGATCATGTGCCAACCAGTCCCACGCCTCAGCCCTATATGCTCCCCAGGGGACCTGGCCCTGCATGAGTTGGGCCTCATGATCATGGACAAGGAGCCAGACCATATATTTGGACTCCTCAATGCCCCATCTCTGTGCTCGGAAGCAACTACCCTCTCCTACACCTGCCATCCTGACTGCAAATCGGTTCCACAATCAGTTATGCTGTGTATTCCTGCCTATGGGGCTTATATATGCCGTTTTTCCCGCACTTATCTGTGATTGGCTATTTTGGAATTGTATCAGCTTCACAAAACCTGCTTTGTCATGCTCCTCTTTCCATTTATTCCTATATATATGCTATTACTGCATTTCTAAAAGCAACTGTCATGGCTTAGTGGTTCAGTACTTTGACTATGGTGCAAGGTATCCTGAGTTCGAGCCTGGCCATTGCTTTTTATATTTTATGACTGTCTACACAGGCCAGGAGGTGTGTCTGTGTAAAGGCAATTTTGATACAGCTTGCTCAACGTTGCTCGTTGGTTAGCTTGTTGGCGTGGTGCGCAGCTCCGCGCAAACGGGTCACGCTGGCTTACGCGCCGTTTGGCTGTCAGCACGCATATTACGCTCAGCTCAGCTACGGGCACACAGTTTCAGTGTGTTGGAACTCTGCTCAACCCCGTGCACTCCTTCTACATCTGTTAAACCACTACTCACCTACGGGCACTCATTTTACTCCTGTTAAAACACTGCTCACCTACGGGCAGATATATTCAGCTTGTTAGAGTGTAGCTCAGCTATGGGCATTTCTGACATTTCTTCTTTTTTTATTTCACACATTTCTTCATAATACATGGCCCATTTCATTACATTTTACATAAAAATAATTTTATACATGTACATATATGTCAGGGAATTGTTTTGTGCTTATTTCACTAAAAATAAAAATTGATGTTGTGGGGGCTCGAGCCATGACTGCCTCCTCTTCAGCTGATGTCTCTACCGCTACGCTATTGCATATTTATTTCTTATATGCTTTTACACTGACTGCTAATTGTGGCTAAGCGATGGGCACACCCGCACAAACGAGCGCACTCATGGGCAAACATTAAAACTTATAAAAAAAATATAACATGTTCATTTTCACATTTTATGTTAATAATCTGTGAGGGCATGTGTTGTGTTGTGTTTATTCACATTTACACAGACTCTGTCGTGGGGGTTTACTTTCAGGACTTTTACTCTTCTGGGGGCGTGTCTGTTTGCAGGGCTCGCCCTACGAACACGCCCCCTACTGTCTTACATGGACCGTGTTAGCCTTAGGTGTGATTCAGCATGCCCTCATGCATATGCATGGCATGCTGACGTCACACCGTTTAACTGCAGCCTCCGTGTAAGCCTTGTAACTCTTACACGGAGGCTTCATGAATCCTGCCCACACACTATACTTCAGATCATATTGCACCCAGCAATCATTCAATGTTGCTTATATTGTATGTGTGATGTTCCACGTACATACCTCTCAACCTATTAGCACGAGACATTATGGGACAAGCCATACATAATGGCGGTACGAAAGCACAACAACAGGGAACAGTCTTACATAGTATGCTCTTACAATAGTAGCAAGGTGTTCTGATAGCAGATTTGCCATTAAATTTCATTTTGAGTGATGACATATATCCGCAAATCAGGGGACTGAGATTTTTTTTCAGACATTGATCCTCAGCAATGTGGCAGAAGCTGGCCATTAAAACAAGATCATATACCAAACAGACCAGACATATGGGGCAATATTCAGTACATTCTGCAAAAATTGTGACAGTTGAGATGTATGTCCATGTGCACTGATTACACTTGATAGCTGGACGGTCATGGCACAGTTCTATGGGTGTGCACTTCACATGCAATTATGGTTATGTTTTATTGATGACTGCATGACTGATGACTGGTATTGAAAACTGCACAATTTCTCAGTTGGCTGGTGTGAGATTAGAACCCACAATCAGTGACTACAGAAATACTAAACATTTTATTTGAACAAAAAAATTATCAGAGCACCATTTCCTTTTACACTTTATTGAGTCATGTTGTTTTAAATATTGCATGTACACACAATAGATAGATGTCTAGGATTTGTTAGCTTGCATGTTTTCCCTACTCAGTTATTGACTGCAATCTGCAGCATATTTCAGACAATGAACTGAACACAATATTGACTCTTAATCTGGGTATTCCACAACATTAACTAATTGTTGGAAGCTATGCTACACAGTATTGCAATCTTACTTGCTTTACCAGTTCAGATATGCACTGACACATTAATCCAAGTCTATGATGTCCTGGGTATTCCAGACATGACTGTTAAGACTGCAATATCTGTATTTACTTTATTTTATTATTAAGTTATGCATTCATTTATTGCTTTGCTGATTTTCTTACATACTATATGCTTGCCTCAACCTGGCCAAATGCCTTGGCATGGGGCCACACCTTTCAATCCCTGTCTTCTACAGCTTTGTTAAGAGAAGGAAACCAGTATGCATACCAGTTTTGCACAGATTCAGCTTGTATATTTATAAATTACTGTGAAACATACTTACATATCTGTGGGGTGTTCCCTGCTGGTGCTTCTTAGATCCACTGATCCAAGGTTCCCCGCTTCCTTCCATAGAGGTCATCATAATGGTGATGACACTGCTCACCAGTGTGGGGAATACCAGTTGCACTGGTCAGATTCCTGGCCAAACTTTCCCAGGCCTCACACTTACATTCTGATCCCTAATAGTTGCCATGCAGCAGCCAGGGTCCATAGTGCTTTACCAGGAGTCCAGTGAAAATCCTAGACTCCTGCATACCTCACCATTGTGCCCTAAAGTGCACACCTTCCCCCATGACAGCAGCCATATCCACAGTCAAGGTCAGGCTCCAAGGAATAATGTGAAATTCCTGCCTCTTGACCTTTAAATAGGCTGCATTCCTGCCATTGTGCATCATACTTTAACTTTCAAAAATACGCCATGTCTCTAAGCATCGCTCACCTTTTCTAAATTTAACAATTATTGAATTTAAAGTCAACCAATGTTTCAGTGACCTAACACAGTTTCACAGCAGTATATTTAAAAGGTGTTCCTACTCAGGACTCAAACCTGGGACCTATTATACTGTAGGTCATGACTCAACCTATCCAACCACTGGGATAGTGAAGAGAGCTCATATATCTTCGGATATACTTTGAAGGTGCCTGTAAGCGTAGTGCAGCTTTGCTGCATGGGTTTGAGCATTGCTAATCACCGCAAACTACAACAATTAAATGCATCAGGTTTCTATTTTTAGCTGTCTAGCATATGTCTAATGTATAAGTGCGCAGTGCTAAGCATAGCTGAATAATGCTGTGAATCATGTAAACAAGTGCATAAAAATGAAAAAAAAAAATAGAAATTGAGTGGGTCCAGTTTCTATTTTTAGATGCCTGCCATATGTCTGATGTATGGCTATGCAGAGCTAACCATAGATAAATAATGTGGTGCATCGTGCAAATAAGCAAATAACGATAACAAAAATAAATACATAAGTCCAACTTAGTGAAATAAAGTCTCTTGTGGACCTTTTGGTCAAGGTTAATGGGCCGAAAGGTATGTGTATGTGCTGTCGGTCTTACACAGATTCAATATCCATGGTGTTCTGACCTCCTCACAGATTCAATATCCATGTTGTTCTGACCTCCTACAGGTGTGCACCACAATTAATATGCATTGAGCCTATGCAGACTTTATTGAATCCTGACTGTAAATATTTCTGGTACATTTATCCAGTCATATAGGGGAGTTGTTTTTGTTAGGCTTGACATTTGTCCTCATTGTGCTTCCTTGTTTGTACTGTACTAAGATTTAGTTAAACTATACAGGAAATTACATCTGGTATGTTATGAGAACGGGTATTAAGAATAAAAATAATATAAATAATAATAATAACAATATAAATAGAGGTGATAGTTTAAATAATGTTTTGATAATTCATCTGTTGAAAATGTAAATGTAGATGAATATTTCTCTTGCCCTGAAGATGATGGTGAATATAATGGGCAGGATTCACGAAACCTCCGTGTAAGAGTTAATATGTCTTACACAGAGGCTGCAGTTAAATGGTGCGACGTCAGCATGCCATGCATATTCATGAGGGCATGCTGAATCACACCCTAGGCTAACACGGTCCGTGTAGGAAAGTAGGGGGCGTGTCCGCACAGCGAGTTCTGCAAAGGGACACACCCCCAGAAGAGTCAGAGTCCTGAAAGTAAACTCCCATGAGCGAGTCCGTGGAAATGTCAAGAAACACAACAGCACACATGCCCCCACTGACTATAAACCCAACTGTAATGTAAAACATAAAAATCAACAGTTTAATTTTTTTTTTTATAATTTCAAAAATGTTTGCCCGTAATTGCGCTCGTTTGCGTGGGTGTGCCCTTCGCTCAGCCACAGTTAGCAGTCATTGGAAAAGCATATAAGATATAAATATGCAAATTAAGCTAATTAGCAATAGTGTAGCGGTAGAGATGTTGGCCAAAGAGGCTTTGATACAGCTTGCTCAACGTTGCCCGCCGGTAAGCCGGTTGGTATGCTGCGCAGCTCCGCGCAAACAGCTCACGCTGAGCGGTTCGAGCCCCAACAACATAATTTTCTATTTTTAGTGAAATAAGCACGAAACAATCCCGACATATATGTATATATATATATATATATATATATATATATATATATATAACTATAATTTAAGTAAAATGTAATGAAATGGGCCATGTATTTTTGAAGAAATCTGACACAATAAAAAAAAAAATGTTATAAGTGCCCATAGCTGAGCAGCGCTCTAACAAGCTGAGCATGACTGTCCACAGGTGAGCAGTGGTTTAACAGGTGTAATATGAGTGCCCAGAGTTGAGCAGCACTTTAACACGCTGAACACTGTGTGCCCGTAGTTGAGCAACATTTCACACAGCGTCATATGCATGCTCATAGCCAAATAACACGTTAACCAGCGTGAGCTGTTTGCGCGGAGCTGCGCAGCGTACCAACCGGCTTACCGGCGGGCAACGTTGAGCAAGCTGTATCAAAGCCGCCTTTACACAGACACACCTCCTAGCCTGTCTAGACAGTAGTAAGCAATGCCCAGGCTCGAACCCAGGATACTGTGCATCATAATCAAAGTACTGAACCACTAAGCCATGACAGTTGTACTGAGAAATGCAGTATTAGCATATATATAGGAATGAATGGAAATAGAAGCATGACAAAGCAGGTTTTCTTAAGCTGATACATTTCCAAAATGGCCAATCACAGATACGTTCGGGAAAAATGGCATATATAAGCCCCATAGGCAGGAATGCACAGCATAACTGATTGTGGAACCTGTTTGCAGTCAGGATGGCAGGTGTAGGAGAGGGCAGTGGCTTCCGAGCACAGAGGTGGGGTGTTGAGGAGTCCAAATATATGGTTTGGCTACTAGTCCACGATCATGAGGCTCAACTCATGCAGGGCCAGGTTCCCTGGGGTGCTTACAAGGCAGAGGCATGGAACCGGTTGGCACATGATCTCACCAGTGCCACAGGCATACCAAGGACTGGTGAACAGGTCCGTCACCACCATGCGGACCTGAAGAGACGTAAGCAGGACCAACTGAACTGTTGGATCCAGGAGGCCCGGCAAATGCCCAATGCCCCACGACTAAGGATCCATGTAATTAAGTATGTAAGAAATTATCCTAGCTGATATTATGGAGATGTATGTTCCAATATTACTTCATTTATATTACAGCTGCAGGTGCGCATTCCGTGAATCAGCGAGCCTATGGTGATAGGCTGGTGCGGTTGTGCCACCAGGCAGGTTAGTAATTATTTTGCTGTAATTATTATAGAATATAAGTGAGACAGCTTGTAAAATAGTTCAGTGTTGTTACATATTAATAAAGTTCAAATAACACTAGAAGAAAGATTCTGCTAGTACTGTATGATTAGATAAGTGATGCATCCTGTAATCCAGAAATAAAAATGAAACAAGTCAGAAATAGAGATTTTCCACCTGTATTGTAATATCAGATAACCTGCTTCACCCTGACAATTACTGGTAAACAAGCTAGACACGATAGACATGTGTCAAATACATCCCCTTTTAAAATCTGCCATGTGAAACAAGTGAGTCTGTTGGAAAGGATTGTTGTAACCAAGTAAGAAATGTTAATAACACCTAGAATTAAGTACCATCTTGAATTGTAAAAATAAAACAAGTGAGAGTGTGAGAAAGAGGTATGAATCGACCAGGAAAGCTGTAATAAATTTTGAATAAAGTTATACTGCAGTCTGTACAAAATGAAATGAATGAGACAGCCACAACCAAAGAGTGAAATGTTTGTAATAAAGTACTGAAGCTGGAATGTGTCTGTCCCACAATTTGGATATGTTGCTGTATCCTTGCAATATGGAGATAGTATGGTTGTATGAAATACTGAACATCCACAGTTGTGTAGAGCCATATAAATCAAATGTAACAGGATGCTGTACCTGAACACAGCCAGATATGAACGTGTATGAATAAAAATGCAATGTATATTAATGTAGCAGTAACATTCCCATCACCAACATTCCTAAGGTTACATATAGGAAACTGTACTAAGACCTGTAGGGTATATATATCTGCAGCTACTAGAAATGTACAGCATATGTATAGGTAGTTGAAGTTGTTAATGAAATATTTCTTCACCCTACCCTATTTTCACAAATAATGCCATTCCACACCAAACTGGGTATGTGTATACACAATTAATTCCCATGGACATCTGTCCTGTTGGTTCATACATATTTGCATGTACGTTGATGCATGTGCCCTGTTCACATATCCAAACTTGATGGCCTGTTGCCATCAATCAACCCTGCATGCTGTTGGATTGTGTACTGTTGTTCAAAATATGCATGTGTTATGCTTGCTGTTCAATGTTTGGAATTCATGGGTGTTTGGTAATGGGAATACTGATGCATGCTGTTACAACTAATTTTGAATGGTATTGTTTGTTACTAACCCAAAATGTCATAAAATATTGCTAAACATAGGACAACAGGGAAGGCGGGTTCCAGTGGACCCACCTCTCCCACCTCAGCTGGCGAGTGCACCTGGCACTAGTGCCCAGGCCAGAACCTCCTCCGGTGGCCCTGTGCCACCTTCAGGTGGAAGCGCTGCAGGGGATGGGGCTCATCCCCCCTCTGCAAGCGTGGCCAGAGGAAAATGTCCACTCACCCTCCAAAGTGTCCGGTCTGTGGTGCGTAGTGAGATCAGGCATTCTGTGCTTGAATCCCTACGCCAGCTTGAGGCACAGGTGGCGCAACTCACGGGTGTGCCTGCCCATCCTACACAGCCCCCAGCACAGCCCCATTCTGGGCAGTGAAGGCGCAGTGGCAACTGCACATGGGTGGGGATCTCAGTTCCACTGTTGCCATCTGTGGGCTCATGGGCTCGCGATATCCAAACTTCCGTCCCCGTCAATTGTGTTCACCCCCCACATGTGTCATACTCCACCCCTGTATGCATCTTGTTTGTCTTGTCTGTTAACCTCCCCAACCTACCTCCCCAAATATACCTACTTCCTGTACCTCACATTCCACTCTCACCTGAAAAAAAAATAAAAAGGGCACTCTGTTCCCACAAAAAAATTACGCCCCATACATAGCTGCCCATTTTGCAGACATGTCTGCTTGACATGTCAACTGGTAATTACAATTGGCCGTACAACAGATTGTGTTGTCCTCACCCCTCTCTCAGGGGTGGAAGGTTTCAAATTTCACACCAAATTACACACATATGCACAGCTGTTGCTGATAAAGAAATGGGCAGCTATGGGCCTTTCCTACATCCTTCCTGCAAATCCCAAGCTTGTTTTCCTACTGTCCTACCCTCTTTGTGCCCCCTTTTTCACCACTTTCCTATCTCCCCATTTTCTTTTCTTTCAAAGAAATTAGCGCGGGCGTTCGTGAGAGTAAGCACTTTTAAGCAGTAGAAAGCGGGTGTGCGCTTGTGTGCACTTAGCTAAGCATGTGTGCACGAAGCTAAGCGGAACTGCACATGCGTGAGCTCCACACAAACCAGCGCTAACCTGCTTACAACTGCTTAAAAGTGCCTTAGTCACTCTGAATGACAAGGCCTGTAGTCTGCTCAGCAGCAAAATAAAATTCCTCTGTCAGTCTCAAACACAGGACCTTGGAAACACTAGTCTGTGTAACTTACCACTAAGCCATGACTGATATACAAGAGTTTTGTGCTGAAAGCAATATATCATGAAATAGTAGGACTGAATGTAAAGGGAATATAGGAAGGCTATTACACAAAGCTTTTCTTATATCTTTACTGGCAATTCTTGTGGAATTGCATTACATTAGTGTGATAAAAGAAACAGCCATGCTAGTAGGTAATAATGTGACAGTAGCACCTTGCAAACCACACACACTATCAGAGCAGGATAAACACCGCCATATTTGAATAGGTAAGAGGCCAGACCTCGCAACTGTGATTGATTTACAGGGATGTTCCTGATTTGCAAACAAATGTTAACTGTGCCCCACTAACTCCCTGTGAAATGTACTAACAGTAGGCAGAAAGGTGTGGAATCCCACGTAATGGTAACTCTCAATTAGTACACACTACTTGCATGTCAGAAATAGTGTAGTAATACATATGCTCAAAATAACCCACAGTCACAACTGCAGAATATCTGAAATATATCACGGGTGTATTCCCACTGATATGTACCATTCCCTGAGGCTGCTAAAATATACACCTGAGAGTATCTGAAGCCTGCAAGTGTTGGAAACTCACAGGCACATCATTCTGTCTGCTGTCACACACTCTGTGAATAGCTGTACAATTGCTTCCACAAGCACACCCTCATGTAGGAGTACAACCCAGAAATATCAAAGGATGTAGCCATCTAATAAAATAAGGACAGTATAACAGTTTACAAGCACTGCATGTGCCTGATATTCATAACTGTTAGTACAAAGTACAAGGCCCCACTACTGCTCAGCAGCAAAATAAGATGCCCTGGTAGGTGTCAAACCCCACACCTTGGCCTTACCAGACTGCATGTAGTACCACCAAACCACACCAAATATATAAGGAATTGCTGCTGAAAGAAATATATCATGCATTACAAGGAGTGAATGTAAATGGAAAATAGGAAAGCCATAGCAACACATTCCAGTAAAGACACTTAGCAGGCCTTCAAGGAATGAATGTAAAGGCTAAATAGTGAAGCCATAGCAACAAATTGCAAGAGCTACTGTTGTATACCAGTTAATCCACAAGTCCCACAGGAAAGCACATACTCCCATGTAAACAGTATTAGTATTATTAGGTGTCAGTTAACATACACACTGAGAAGAATGAACTGGAAGAAGCAACAGTCAGGTTTCAGTAGAACATGCATTTCAGTGACTACAACACAGCCTTAGATATGAGGGACATACCAACCTTTACACTCACAGAACAGTGTCCACAGCAAACCAGCATGGTCCCCACCTTGAAAAACAGAAAGGGCTACACCTACCTAACCTAACATTTTATAGCACTGTCCTGAAATCACAGTGAGAAATGCAATTACCACACAGCAGGCTGCATGCAATTAGTAAATGCTGGCTAACAATTGGTGCAGAGGCCATCACATGCACATGTGCAGATACCTATAAAAGCAGCCTGTACTCCCAGTCCACACATGCAATAATATCATTGCAGCAACTGGAGGGAGAGAGAGAGAGACAGAGAGAGAGAGAGACAGAGAGAGACAGAGATAGACAGAGATAGAGAGACAGACCAAAAAAAATAATAAAAAGGTAAAACCATCAGCAAGCCAGCCAGCAGCAAGCCAGCCAGCAGCAAGCCATCCATAACAGCAGTCAGAAACAAGGTAATGTAAAGTACATAATCTAATAATCTACATACTGTGAATCCTCCATATGTGTTAGCAGTTTGTATCTATATTTATATGAAGATGTGCATAGGGCAAGGGACATACTGCAACTGTTAGTGAAGGCTGGACATACATATGTAGTTGAAGGTTGCTAACAGTATGCTGCCATAGGCACAGGGCCAATAGCATACTACCTACCTATGACACAATGCACACACACATGTACTCATTGCAATACCAACTATGTGAGGTGGAATGAGTGTGCCACTGACTGTGTGCAAGGTCTGTAATGGTGTGATTGCTCAGCATGACTTTGTGTCTATCATGGTAGTGTGTGTCCTTGGTGTGATACCAGAGAAAGATGTGTCAGTTATTGGGATACAAACATACTACATTGCCATATGTTGTGCTGTGGTTCCGTGTATATGACTGCGGTGTAGGTAGGGGTATGGCCGCAAAGACTAGGGTGCATTACCATTGAAATTGTAACTGTGCATTGCATGCATTGCATGGGATGACAATATTCCCCATCCATTACCTTAATACATACTGCCAGTGTGAGGTCGTGCGTTGGACCTCAAACAGTGTGCTGAGTGCTGGTGTATACTAGTTTGTTGTAAGGAGTGTGGCAGGCACTGTCACACAGTTGTTGGCTGAGCACTGATATGTGGTAATTTACATGTGTATCCGCTGATAGACAGACAGATGCTATATATGGCAGTTCAGTGAGATCAGTACAGTAGAGTATTATGTGTGCCACGTTACTTGCTCACATATTTTCCTTTTCCTTCCAGGGCGATGGTGCATCAGCGCAACCCCTGCTATTCGGCAGCAGAGGATGAGAAGATACACCAGAGCCTGGTGCGGGATTTTTCAAGACTCTTTTCCCGGACCAGCCAGAACCAGCAGGAGAGGGCTGCACTGTGGCAAGACCTTGCCCATCAGGTAAATGACATAGGCATGCATAACCGGACATATGAGCAGGTACGCCATCACTGCAGTGATTTAATTAGAAATATCCATCAGCGTGCGTCTGATATCCACAGGCAACAGCTTACCACAGGTGGTGGGGCACCTATACACCCCCCCCTCACCAGACTGGAGGAGCTCCTCCTAAGTGTTGTGGCTCCAGCCCAACAACAACAACATCCACAGACGTCGGGGTTGACTGCTGTGTAATGATGGAGGCTGGAGCCACCCAGCATGTGGACATGGAGTGTGCAGGTAACATGCCATATCTGTAGTTGACTGTTCTTTGTGCTGGTAGTTTATGCATGTGTGAGATGTGTACTGTGTTTGTAGCTGTTATCCTGGACATTATTGTGCAAGATTTATATTATCAATATCAGCAGTACACCTGTGAAAGCCAACTGTTGTACTACTGTACTGTATCATACTCACAGTATCAATGGCACAGTTGTGCCCACTGACAATAACTGTCTTATTTGTGCAGGTCCCTCTGGAGTAACAGTAAGGCAGCCA
The DNA here is from genome assembly GCF_019279795.1 of Protopterus annectens. Taxonomy (NCBI): domain Eukaryota; kingdom Metazoa; phylum Chordata; order Ceratodontiformes; family Protopteridae; genus Protopterus; species Protopterus annectens. The sequence goes on along the minus strand of NC_056728.1, from coordinate 851,030,031 downwards.
ATCCATGCTGGTGAGTGTGTAATAATGATAATAATAGTAATAATACCCTCAAACAGTATTGTTATGTGTTGGATTGCAGGTGTGTTCGTGTGTGTGTGTTTGTATCTCATGTACTGAGGAGTGTGCATGTGTGCATGTGCCCATGTGTGCATGTGTGCATGTGTGCATGGCCCATGTGCGCATGTGTGCATGTGTGCATGTGTGCATGTGCCCATGTGTGCATGTGTGCATGTGCCCATATGCGCATGTGCGCATGTTTGCATGTGTGCATGTGTGCATGTGCCCATGTGTGCATGTGCCCATGTGTGCATGTGTGCATGTGCCCATGTGTGCATCTGTGGTAACATTGTGTACACATTGTAAACTGTGTTTCCTGTCTTCCTCTCACAGGTTCTGGTGTTGCTCTGGTGGTGTGCAGCAGGGAACCTAAAGCCACTGCTGGGGATAGTGATAATGATGATACATGTGTAATGGCACTGGGAGGTGTGTCAGGGTCGGTTGTTGGTCAGTCAATCGACAGTACACAGCAGTCAACCCCATCAATGCGCACAGTCATCCTGCCGATACATCCATTGTCACCAATGTCCTTAGCTGAGGGACAGCATACAGTGGGCATTGACCGGGGTAATGTCGTATCAGTGGCACATGCATCCCCTCACAGCAGCCATGGCCAGAGTTTTGACATGGTACCACACAGGCAGATGTCCAGGGGCTCTTGTGGGAGCATCCGTGGTCGTACTGCCCATGTCAGATGTGCCCACAGAGGTCTTTCAACCTCAGCTATGTTCCGGGCTGTAATTCAGGCACAGGCATGTATGGAACGGTACACCAGACAGGGTCTGAGGGAGCTTAGAGCACATCGCACTGCTATGAAGGACACTATGCGTGACATTGCGGCTGCCATCCGTACTGTCGGCGAGGTCATTTACAGATATTGGGGGGACACATTAGATCTGTTCCACAACTACATGTCCATGAGCCAGGGCAATGCAGGACGGTTGAGGCGTCGACGTGGACGTATGCCAGCAACATCAGCAGCTGGTAGTCGTTGCGGATGACAACAAACCCGCAGCCACTCCCATAGTGCCAGTACCAGCCCCAGCAATGCTGGGTCTGTGCTGTCATCAGACCGCCCTAGGAGACCACGTGCACGTGGCTCTGGACAGTCCCAGCAGGGACATGTGTCCAGTCATCAACCAACTGCTTCTGATGACAGTACCCAGTCTGGCTTAGTACCTGATACTGTCCGTAGCACCCCTGCCAGGCACAGGTACCGTGTCCGTGGCCAGAGACAGTGATCTGTATGACCTGGTAGGTACAGTCTGTGGCTGTCAACAAACACCTGTATATGTCAGCCATGAGGTGGAACTGTGTGCATGCATACACACATGCATAATGCTAACACCTAGGGCTAACACATACACACACACACACTGCATCAACATTGCCCCACGTTGTACTGTTGTCCCTCACTAACACACACACACATACATGTCAATTGGATGTATCAGTGGCAGACTCAGGCATACCAAGTACACACCGTGTGCATATGATGAAACTGTGCCACCTCCTGCAATCTGTCACACTGATGCAGAAACAGGATAACATGGTGCTGATGCACAGGGTGACTACATAGAACTGTAGTAATATTATCATGTTTCACTTGAAAGAAAGTTACTGTTTGTTGTTTTTGCATTTAAGTTACCTGTAACACATTGAATTTAAGTTACCTGGCACTTGCTCACTAAAGCAATTATATAAGTCAGCACTAAAATATTAAAAGCACTATACCCTCAAAAACTCCCCTTGAGTACCTTGTTCCCCATTGGCCCTTTTTTCAATTATAAAGGAATTCCCAATACTATTCTAGCATGTCCAAAGGTCAGTTGTAAATCTCCCCTCTGGTCCAGCTGGTGAATCTGGTAATCTTGAGGCAATGTTACAACTGCCTCATCTACACAGACAACCCTCTCCTCCTCCCAACAAATTCCAACACTTGTGAGAGATGCAACCATATAGCCATACTGGAGGCTAAGCTCTCTCAACTCAGTATTGGCGAAACCAGTCAGGAGGAGAAGTAAACCACACTCACTATAATTCCAGTCTCACATAGACCTACCACGACAGCAAACCAAACACATAAACACACAAAAACATACTTGGAGGCTCTAAATAAAAATCTGCCTAAGCAGCAAAGACCTCCAAAGCAGACACCCAAGCAACTGCTACCCCAAAACAAAACACGTGCAACACATAGCTCACAAAGCCAGTGTGCCAAACAGTCACAGCCCTTAAGGCACACTGATGTCCCGCTCACCAGGCTGAACAAGGAGAAGGTCACGGTGAGCTGCCTGTCAGGTGCTAGGATCTGCCACATAACACAAGCACTCAGGTCACTCCAAGGCAAGGACAAATATGACTCAGTCATTGTCCATGCTGATGTGAATGACCTGAGACATACCTCCCTGGACTACATGAAAAGAGACATAGAGGAGCTCTCTGAGCATGTAGCCCAGGCCGGTATGACCCTGACCTTGAGTAGCATCTTACCCTCACCAAGAATGATGCCACAATATGAAGACAAGATGATCAATTTCAACAATTGGCTTAAGTATTGGTGTCATGCAAATGGGATCCAATGCCTGTCAGCCTGGGATGACATGCTCGACAAGCCACAATGCTTCACTAGGGACGGCTTGCACCTGTCACCCCTGGGCTTTCAGATATTGGCAAAGGCTCTTGCTACCCCCATAGTGCCCTTTTTAGGCAAGGCTCAAAAGACAAACTCACCTCCATAGGTATCACAAGGGATAAGAAACTAAGAGTAATGCTACTCAATGCCAGAAGTCTAAACCTCAAGAAGCACGCACTCAAAACTCTCCTTAGCATGGAGAACATCGATATCTGTGCAGTAACAGAAACCTGGTTCAAGGCTCCTGAGAGCACCCCAGCACTACCAGGTTATACCTCATACCATGCATTTCGGCCCCAAAACTTGGACCGAACCACAAAAAGAGGGGGAGTATCAATATTCATCAAAGATACCCACACCTCCAGGTTGTTGGCACAGCACAAAGCATCAGAGACTATCCATGTGCAACTAACAGTGGGTAAAACTGCCTTCCAGTTTATAGCCTGCTACAGACCACCCTCCCAAACCCAGGAACCCCACTCAGCCTTCCTGAGAACACTGGAAAATATGAAGGTCTCTCCAAACACCATTATATTGGGCGACTTCAACTACCCAAACATAGACTGGGAGCATTACTGTAGCTCCAACACTCTAGCCCAAAGGTTCCTAGAATTTATAAACTCAAATGCTATGGAACAACTTGTTACCACTCCCACAAGAGAGGAAAACATACTGGACCTGATCATCATCAACATGGGGACTCTATGCTCCAGACCAGAAGTGTATCCCTCACTGGTAAGATCAGACCATAAACTTATCTCACTGGATATTCACATCCCGACTCCACCCCCTGCACTGAAAACCACAGTGAAAAACTTCTCTAAAGCAAATTTCACACTCCTCAAAACCAAGGTGTAATCCTTCAAAGCGCTCCGGCCTGTGGAAAATAAAGCCCAGACTGCAGAATACTTTATAAATGCATTCTATGAACACCTTCAGGAATGCATGGATCATGCAATCCCAAATAAAACCAAGACCCAATCCTCCAAAGGCAAACGTCCTGTCTGGTGGACCCCAGCCATAAGCAAACTATGCAGTAGAAGGAGGAAGCTACTACATGATAGAGCAAAATCCCAAAAAGGGAAGGCATCTCTGATCAGTATTAGCAAAAAACTACGGGCACTCATAAAATCATCTAAGGCCAGCTTCGAGAGAAAACTTGCACAGGACACTAAGGATAATCACAAGGCTTTCTTTAGTTATGTTAGGAACCTGGGTGGGAATTCCCAGATATGCTCAGAATTAGTCCAAACTGACAAAGAATACACTGAACCCACAGACATTGCCAACATCCTAGCTGACAGGTTCAGTGCAAACTCCCCCCCCTCCCCACCAAAAGGGCAAATATCTATCCCAACAGAGTGCTGCCCCTCTGACATCTCAGATGCTCAGGTAAGAGCTGCCCTCTCCAAAGCAAAAAACACAGCATCAATGGGACCAGACGGTGTCCCGGGCTGCATCCTACATGAACTCCAAGAAGAGCGAAACCCAAACATAAAACTACTGTTCAATCTCAGCCTTACTACAGGATATGTACCCAAAGAGTGGTGTACAGTAACAGTGGTCCCTCCCCACAAAGGTGGTGCCTCAACGGATCCTGGAAACTATCGCTCGATAAGCCTGACTAGCTTGGTCTGCAAAGCTATGGAAAGGATCATCATGGACCTCATAAATAAAGATATTGGGGACCTACAGACACTGGATCCTACCTAGTTCGGCTTTGTTAAGGGCAGATCCTGCCTCTTAAACCTGGTTGATTTCTTTGAAACAGTCACCAAGGCCATTGACGAGGGAAGGTGGTCCACACAGCCTACCTGGACCTCGCAAAAGCCTTTGATACAATACCCCACTCGGGCATTATAGATAAGCTCACCAGCTTAAATATAAACCCCTATGTCACTAGATGGGTTGCAAACTGGTTCAAGGACAGAGCCCACATGGTTAGAATTTCTTGAGCCATGTCAGACTCCAAACCAGTTACAAGTGGCGTCCCACAAGGCTCAGTCCTGGGACCTTTCTTGTTCTGTATATATTTCTCGGAGGTACAGGCCAACACGGAAGGACTGTGGCTGACCAAGTTCGCAGATGACTGCAAACTGGGCACCATAATTGACTCTCCAGCTGACACAAGCATCCTCCAAAAGGGCCTCATAGAAACAGACAACTGGTGCCAGAGCCATGGCCTCAAGCTAAATGCCAAAAAGTGTATAGTCATCCCCTTTGGCAAAAACAAAGTGCCCACAAATTACCACATAGGTGGTAATCCATTAAGTATGGAAGAAGTAATTAGGGACCTGGGGACCCAAGTTGATAGCAATCTCTCATTTGACAACCACGTGGCCAAAGTGGTTAGAAAAACATTTTATATAGCCCACCTAATCATGAAGGGATACACATCTAGATCAGGGGAGGTCATCGTGCCTCTTTACCCATCCCTCATCAGGCCCATAATTGAGTACAATGTCCCTTTTGTGATGTACCTTACCAGACACCTGCAGCAACTGGAAAGACCCCAAAAGTACCTCACCAAGAGGATCAAAGGGTTCAAACAGATGCCATATGCTGCCCGGTTAAAGAAACTCCAGCTCTACTCAGTGGGATACCGCCTGCTCAGAGGCGATCTGTGCCTGACGTATAACGCCATGTCCATCCCAGAATTAATGGACATGCTGCACCTCAGAAAATCCAAATCCCATCGAGCTACGCACTCGAGAGACTTGAACCACAGCACTGAAATAAATAGGAAATGCTGGAGGCACAGATTCATAACCTAGAGGCTCCCTTCACTCTGGAATAAAATCCTAGTCCAGGTTAGGCAGAGTCCCTCATTGACTCTCTTCAAGAGGAATCTTGATGAGTGGATGGGAGATTGTAGGTTTACCCCGGGTATCACTTCTGTGTCACTGTTAGACAGAGGCACAGTATACTAACCTCGAAAAAGGGCATAGCAAAATTAATTTAAAATGGGTGGCGAAAGCCAAACACACTCTGGCTAGGCTTATAAATGCCCAAGGACAGATAGCCTAGTATGAACCTATGAACCTATGTTGTTAACAGTACAGCGTAATTATATCATTGTGGGTATATCCCAGCATGCCTGATGCATTAACAGTATGATTGTCATTATATTGTTTGGTACACCACTATTAATTACCATAGTGTAATGTCTGTACATCTTTGCATTCTGGTGGTAAGGCTGAAAACACAAACCCACCTACATAGGTAGCAGAAGGGATAAGAAAATGGAAGTAATGATACTAAATGATGGACATGTAAACCGCAAGATGCATGCAGTACAAACTCTACTCTGCATGGAGAATGTTGATATCTGTGCAGAAATAGACAACAGGTTCAAGACTCCCAAGAGCACCCTAGCACTACCAGGTTACACCTCATACCATGCTTGACAGCCCCAAATTACAGAACTAACTATGAAAGGAGGGTGAGTCTCAATAAATGTCAAGGATACCCACACCCCCAGGTTGTTGCCACAGCATGAAGCATCACAGACTATCCATGTGCAACTAACAGTGGGTTAAACTGCCTTCCAGTTCATAGCCTGCTACAGAACACCCTCCTAAACACAGGTAACCCACTTGGCCTACTTAAGAACACAACAATATATGAAGGTGTCTCCAAACAACAGTATATTGGCCAGCTGCATCTACCCACACATAGACTGGGAGCATTACTGTAGCTCCAACACCCTAGGTGAAAGGTTCCTAGAATCCATACACTCAAATGCTATGGAACAACTTTTTACCACTCCCACAAGAGGGGAAAACATACTGCACCTGATCACCACCAACATGTGGACTCTATGCTCCAGACCAGAAGTGTATCCCTCACTGGTAAGATGACACCATAGAGTAATCTCACTATATTCACATACCAACCCCAGCTCCTGCACAGAAAACCACAGTGAAAAAGTTGTGTAATGCAAATTCCATGTATTCACATGAGGCAGGCTTCACACATAGGAACTATTTAAGGTCACAGGTACATATCTCTATGTGGCACACACATACCTCATGTGTGCATTGAAATTACTGCTATAATATATGTCATACAATAATAAAAGCAGCACCCACCACACATTTACAAACACACACGGCATTTATAGGATTCAAACCCCTACTTGACTATGTTATGACACTTGAGAGAGACACATTAGCAGAGCACACTATTTGCTTTACTGGGTGGCTTCTCTTCTCCTGCTATACTTATAGGGTGCTGACATCATCAGTCTTTCAAAAGAGGAATGTACATCATGTAGTGTGTTCTTCCAGTTGCCAAAAGGGCCATTTTTTGCCAAGAAGATTGCACACACCCTAACCACCCCCCCCCCCGCAAACACACACACTGAGCAGTTGCAGAATTCAAACCCCTACTTAACTATGTTATGACACTGAAGAAAGACACATTAGTGGAGCGTGCTATTCACACTACTTGGAGGTTTTCCTTCTCCTGCTATACTTATAGGGTGCTGACATCATCAGTCTTTCAAAAGAAGAATGTACATCATGTAGTGTGTTCTTCCAGTTGCCAAAAGGGCCATTTTTTGCCAAGAAAATTGCACACACCCTAATCCCCACCCCAAACACACACACTGAGCAGTTGCAGAATTCAAACCCCTACTTAACTATGTTATGACACTGAAGAAAGACACATTAGTGGAACGTGCTATTCACACTACTTGGAGGTTTTCCTTCTCCTGCTATACTTATAGGGTGCTGACATCATCAGTCTTTCAAAAGAAGAATGTACATCATGTAGTGTGTTCTTCCATTTGCCAAAAGGGCCATTTTTTGCCAAGAAAATTGCACACACCCTAATCCCCCCCCCAAACACACACACTGAGCAGTTGCAGAATGCAAACCCCTACTTAACTATGTTATGACACTGAAGAAAGACACATTAGTGGAGCGTGCTATTCACACTACTTGGAGGTTTTCTTTCTCCTGCTATACTTATAGGGTGCTGACATCATCAGTCTTTCAAAAGAGGAATGTACATCATGTAGTGTGTTCTTCCAGTTGCCAAAAGGGCCATTTCTTGCCAAGAAAATTGCACACACCCTAAGCTTATGTATTCCCTAGGGCAAACAGCCTAGTATTGACCTCTACACCCATATGTTTAAGTTTCAGATGCACAATATTTGTTGCTGATAAACTGTTTGCAGGTCTTATTGCCATAGCTTTCCCTGTTTCTATGAACAACTTGTGTATCTGTGGAAGATGTTTGAATATGAGAGGGATCCACTATATTACTTATGTCTCTGTTGTCATTTAACTGTGTGCACTGGGCAGATTGCTGTATTGTGGGAGTTTCCTGGCTTAACACATACAAATGCCAGATATGTGTGGCCAAATGCTATACTGAGACATGGCCTAAGTGTGTGAGCATGCCCAGTTCAGGCTTTCCATGGCTTGTTGCCTGACTTATGTCCCATTTGTCAAAGTGTGCGAGCATGCCCAGTGTGAGCTTTCCATATGTTGAGATCTGAGGTCCACCACATTTGTGGTTGTGTGAACTTCAATAATATTTCACATTTATAGTTGTGTGTTGGAAGTCATGTTGTGTTCTTACTGCCCAACTGCTTTGTGTCTGAACCCAACAGGGATTATGCTGTGCCTGCAGGGTTTCCATGGGTTTGCATACATTTGTCAACATTCTTTCATATTGACCAAACACTGTAATATCGTATAGTGTACTGGTTCAGTACTTTCACTGTGGTGGACAGTATCCTGGGTTTCAGTCCTATCACTGCTTTAAATATTCATACTGAGCACACCACACTGGTTAAGGGCCAGTTGGGCAAATATGACCATGTTGCATTTTGTTCAGCTATGGACTACTTAAACCAGGCTTGTCCAGCATTAGTAGTGTATTCCGCAACTTGGGTGGACATTGACAAGCACTAGCTATGCGCCCTAGGCCATTTCTAATGCTACTCAGTGTGTTTGTCCTTCAACTCATATTTTAACTGGAGTTTGCCATGACATTTTTCAAGGTTAGTATACTGTGCCTCTGTCTACCCGTGACATAAAAGTGATACCCAGGGTAAATCTACCATCTCCCATCCACTCATCAAGATTCCTCTTGAAGAGAGTCAATGAGGGACTCTCTGGCTAACCTGGACTGGGAGTTTACTCAAGAGTGGAGGGAGCTTCTGGGTTATGGATCAATCACTACAGCATGTCCTATTTATGTCAGTGCTGAGGTTCAGGTCTCTCATGTGCATAGCTCACTGGCATTCAGATTTTACAAGGTGCAGCATGTGCATTGATTCCAGCTTGGACATGGCTTTAAACATCAGGCACAGATCACCTCTGGGCAGGCAGTATGGCACTGTGTGGAGCTGCAGTTTGTTTAATCAGGCAACACATGGCATCTGTTAGAGCCCTGTGATCCTCCTGGTGAGTTACTTTTGCGGTCTTTCCAGTTGCTGGAGGTGTCTGCTAAGGTACATCCCACAAGGGCCATTGTACTAAATTGTGAGGCTGATGAAGGATGACTGAAGAGGCACGGTGACCTCCCCTCATCTAGATGTGAATACCTTCATGATTAGGTGGGTATATGATATGTTTCTCTAACCACTACGGCCACATGGTGTCAAATTCAAGATTTCTATCAACTTGTGTCCCCAGGTCTCTTATTACTTATAAAGTACTTAATAGGTTAACACCTATGTGGTAATTGGTGGGCACTTACTGTTTTTCCAAAGGGGATGACTATACACTTTTCTGCATTTAGCTTGATGACATGGCTCTGGCACCAGTTGTCTGTTTCTATGAGGATGTTTTGTAGGATGCTTGTGTCAGCTGGAGGGTCAGATATAGTGCCCAGTTTGTAGTCATATGTAAACTTGTTCAGACACAGTCCTTCCACGGTGGCCTGTACCTCTGGGAAATATATACCAAACAAGGGAGGTCCCAGGACTGAGCCTTGTGGGATGCCAGTTGTAGCTGGTTTGTAGTCTGACATGGCTGCAGCATTTCTGACCATGTCAGTTCTGTCCTTGAGCTGGTTTGCAACCCATCTACTTGAATAGGGGTTTATATTTAAGCTGGTGAGCTTATCTATAATGAACAAGTGGGGTATTGTATGGAAGGCTTTTGCAAGGTCCAGATAGGCTGTGTGAACCACATTCCCCTCATCAATGGCATTGTTGACTGTTTCAAATGAGTCAAACATGTTTAAGGGGCAGGGTCTGCCCTTAAGAAAGCCACACTGGGTAGGGTCCAGTGTCTGTAGGTACCGAATATCTTTATTTCTGAGATCCATGATGATCCTTTCCATAGCTTTGCAGACCAAGCTAGTCAAGATTCTGGGGTGATAGTTTTCAGTATCCATTCAGGCACCATCTTTGTGGAGAGGGACCACTGTTGCTGTACACTGCTCTTTGGGTACATATCCTGTGGTAAGGCTGAGATTGAGCAGTAGTTTTATTTGGTGTTCCATTCTTCTTGGAGTTCATGTTGGACGCAGCCCTGGACACCATCTGGTACCATTGATGCTGTGTATTTTGCTTTAGAGATGCTGGCTGTTACCTCAGCATCTGCAATGTCAGGGGGCCAGCACTCTGCTGGGATAGATATTTGGCATTTTGGTGGGGGGGGGGATTTTGCACTGAACCTGTCAGGTTGGATGTTGGCAATGTGTGTGGGTTTGGTGTATTGTTTGTAATTTTGGAGTAATTCTGAGCATATCTGTGAATTTCCACCAAGGTTCCTAACATCAGTTAAGAAAGCCTTGTGATTATCCTTAGTGTCCTGTACAATTTGTATCTTCATAGGTTCATAGGTTCATACTAGGCTATCTGCCCTAGGGAATTTATAAGCCTAGCCAGAGTGTGTGTGGCGTTTGCCACCCCTTGGAATGTGAATATTATGCCCATTTAGGGTTTAGTTTACTGTGCCTCTGTCTAGTAGTGACACAGAGATGACCCCTGGTGTAAACCTACAATCTCCCATCCACTCGTCAAGATTTCTCTTGAAGAGAGTCAGTGAGGGCCTCTGCCTACATGGACTGGGATTCTGTTCCAGAGTGTAGGGAGCCTCTGGGTTATGAATCTGTCCCTCCAGCACATCCTATTTATTTCTGTGTTGAGGTTCAAATCTCTTGCTCTCATGGCTCTGATGGATTTGGATTTTCTGAGGTGGAGCATGTCCATTAATTCCAGATTGGACATGGCCTTGTACATCAGGCATAGATCGCCTCTGAGTAGGCGGTATGCGACTGAATAGAGCTGGAGTTTCTTCAGCCGGGCATCATATGACAAATGTTTGAGACCCTTTATCCTCTTGGTGAGGTACTTCTGGGGTCTTTCTAACTGCTACAGGTGTCGGGTAAGGTACATCCCAAATGGGGCATTGTACTCAATTATGGGCCTCATAAGAGAAGAGTATAAGGGCACAATGACCTCTCTTGATCTAGATGTGAATGCTTTCATGATAAGGTGGCCAATATAGAAGGTCTTCCTAGCCACCTTGGCAATGTGAGTGTCAAATGAGAGGTTACTGTCAACTTGTGTCCCTAGGTCCCTGATTACTTCTTCCATACTTAATAGATTACCACCTATGTGGTAATTTGTGGGTACCTTGTTTTTCCCAAAGGGTACAACTATACATTTTTTGCCATTCAGTTTAAGGCCATGGCTCTGGCACCAGTTATCCATTTCTATGAGGCCTTTCTGAAAGATGCTTGTGTCCGCTGGAGTATCAATTATCGTGCCCAGTTTGCAGTCATCTACAAACTTTTTCTGCAACAATCCTCCTATGTTTGCTTGCACCTCGGAAAAATAAATACCAAACAAGAGGGGTCCCAGGACAGAGCCCTGTGGGACACCGCTTGTGACTGGCTTAGAGTCTGACATGGCTCCAGCAATTCTGACCTTGTGGGTTCTGTCCTTGAGCCAGTTTGCAACCCATCTTATGACATATGGGTTTACATTTGAGCTGGTGAGCTTGTCTATGATGCCCGAGTGGGGTATTGTGTTGAAAGCTTTTGCAAGGTCAAGGTAGGCAGTGTGAACTGCCTTACCCTCATCAATGGCCTTAGTGACTGTTTCAAAAAAGTCGACCAAGTTCAAAAGGCAGGATCTGCCCTTGACAAAGCCAAATTGGGTAGGATCTAGTGTCTGTAGGTCCCCAATGTCTTTGTTTATGAGTTCCATAATGATCCCCTCCATAGCTTTGCAGACCAGGCTCGTCAAGCTTATGACACATTCATTTCCAGGCTCTGTAGAAGCACCTCCTTTGTGGAGTGGGACCACTGTTGCTGTACGCCATTATTTGGGTACGTATCCTGTAGTAAGGCTGAGATTAAACAGCAGCTTTATGTGTGGGTTTAGTTCCTCTTGGAGTTCATGTAGCACACAACCCAGGATACCGTCTGGTCCCATTAATGCTGTGTTTTTAGCTTTGGAGAGGGTGGCTCTCACCTGGGCATCTGAGATGTTAGGGAGGCTATACTCTGCTGAGATAGATATTTCTCCTTTTGGGGGGGGGGGGGAATTTGCACTGAACCTGTCTGCCAGAATGTTGGCAATGTCTGTGGGTTCAGTGTATTTTGTGTCATTTTGGACTAACTCTGAGCATATCTGGGAGTTTCCACCCAGGTTTCTAACATAAGTAAAGAAGGCCTTGTGATTGTCTTTTGTGTCCTTTGCGATTTTTCTGTCAAAGTTGGCTTTGGATGATTTTATGAGTGATCGTGGGTTTTTGCTAGTACTGATCAGAGATGCCTTCCCTTTTAGGGATTTTGCTCTGTCATGTAGTAGCTTCCTCCTCCTGTTGTAAAGTTTGTTAATGGCTGGGGTCCACCAGACAGGACGCCTGCCTTTGGGGGAATGGGTCTTGGTTTTATTTGGGATTGCATGATCCATGCATTCTTGAAGGTGTCCATAGAAAGTGTTTATAAAGGATTCAGCTGTGTGGTCTGTGGTTTCCAGTGGCCCAGGGGCCTTGAAGGATACCACTTCAGTCTTAAGAAGTGTGAAGTTGGCTTTTGAGAAATTCTTCACTGTGGTCTTTTGTGCAGGGGGGGCGGGATGTGGATTTCCAGTGAGATTAATTTATGGTCTGATCTCAGCAACGACGGGTATACTTCCGGTGTGGAGCATTGTGACCCCATGTTTGTGATGATCAGGTCTAGTATATTATCTCCTCTTGTGGGAGTGGTGACTAGTTGTTCCATTGCATTTGAGTTTATGAATTCTAGGAACCTTTGGGCTAGGGTGTTGGGGCTTGAGTAATGCTCCCAGTCTATGTTTGGGTAGTTGATGTCTCCCAATATGATGGTATTTGGAGAGACATTCATACTCTCCAGTGTCTTCTGGAAGGCTGAGTGGGGTTCCTGAGTTTGAGAGGGTGGTCTGTAGCATGCTGCAAACTGTACGGCAGTTTTGCCTATGGTTAGTTGCACATGGATGGTCTCCGATGCTTCATGCATTGCCAGTAACCTGGAGGTGTGGGTATCTTTGATGAATATGGCTACTCCCCCTTCTTTTGTGGTTCGGTCCAAGTTTTGGGTCCAAAAAGCATGATATGAGGTATAACCTGGTAGTGCTGTGGTGCTCTCAGGAGCCTTGAACCAGGTTTCCATCACTGCACAGACATCGATGTTCTGCATACTGAGGTGGGCCTCGAGAGCATGCATCTTGAGGTTTAGACTTCTGGCGTTGAGCAGCATTACTCTTAGTTTTTTTCCACTTGTGTTTTCTAGGGAGGTGGGTTTGTCTTTTGAGCCTTGCCTAAAAAAGGCACTATGGAGGTGGCAAGAGCCTTGGCCAATATCCAGAAGCCCACGGGTGACAGGTGCAAGCCATCCCTTGCGAAACAGCGTGGCTTGTCAAGAATGTCATGCCGAGCAGACAGACATTGGATCCCCTTAGAATGACACCAGTAATTGAGCCAATTGTTAAAGCTGATCATTCTGTGTTTGTACTGTGGCATCATTCTTGGTGAGGGTAAGATGCTGCTCAGAATCAAGGTCATACCAGCCTGGGCTACATAATCAGAGAGCTCATCTATGTCTCTTTTCATGTAGTCCAGGGAGGTACATCTCAGGTCATTCACACCGGCATGGACAATGACTGAGTCATATTTGTACTTGCTTTGGAGTGACCTGAGTGCTTGTGTTATGTGGCAGATTCTAGCACCCAACAGGCAGCTTACTGTAACCTTTTCCTTGTTCAGTCTGGTGAGCGGGACATCAGTGTGTCTGACTATGGAGTCACCTATTACAAGTGTATCAGGCAAGTTGTTTGCCCTTAAGGGCTGTGACTGTTTGGCACACTGACTTTGTGAACTATGTGTTGCATGTGCTATGTTTTGAGGTAGTGGTTGCTTGGGTGTCTGCTTTGGAGGCCTCTGTTGTTTTGGTAGGTTTTAATTAGAGCCTCCGGGAATGTTTTTGTGTGTTTATGTGTTTGGTTTGCAGTTGTGATAGGTCTATGTGAGACTGGGTTTGTGGTGTGTGTGGTTACCTTCTCCTCCTGATTGTTTTTGCCAGTACTGAGTTCAGAGAGCTCAGCCTCCAGTTTGGCTAAATAGTTGCATCTCTCACATATATTTGTATTTGTTGGGGGGAGGAGGGGGTTGTCTGTGTACATGAGGCAGGTGTAACATTGCCTCAAGATTCCCAGATTCAGCATGTTGTAGCTGGCCTTAGAGGATTTTATGTGTGGCCATATTTTTTTACCATAATACTGATCAGTGATTACTTCCCTTTTTGGGTTTTGCTCTATCATGTAGTAGCTTACTCCTTCTCTTGCATGGTTTGGTAATGGCTGTGGTCCACCAGGCCAGATGCCTGCGTGTATGGGATTGGGTCTTGGTTTTATTTGGGATTGCATAATCCATGCATTCCTAAATGTGTTCATAGAATGCATTTATAAAGGGTTCTGAGGTCTGGCCCATATTTTCCACAGGCACAAGGCCTTTAATGGATTCCACCTCAGTTTGGAGGAGTGCAATATTTGCTTTACACATGTTTTTCACTGTGGTTTTCTGCCCAGGGACTGCGGTCAGGATGTGAATATCCAGTGAGATTACTCTATGGTCTGATCTTACCAGTGAGGGATACACTTCTCATCTTGGGCATAGAGTACCCATGTTGCTGATTATCACATTCAGTATTCTTACCCTCTTGTGGGAGTGGTAATTTGTTCCATAGCATTTTGGTTTATGAATTCCAGGAACCTTTGGCCTAGGGTGTTGGAGCTAGAATAATGCTCCCAGCCTATGTTTGAGTATTTTCAGTCACCCAATATAATGTTGTTTGCGGAGACCTTGATATGTTTCATGTGTTCTGAGGTAGGCCAAGTGTGGTTCCTGGTGTTAGGAGGGTGGTCTGTAGCAGGCTACTAACTGGGAGGCAGTTTTAGCCACTGTTACCTGCCCGTGGATAGTCCATGCTGCTTCTTGCTGTGACACCAACCTGGGGGTGTGGTTATCCTTGACAATTATTGATAGTCACCCTCCTTTTGTAGTTTGTTCCATGTTTTGGGACTGTAAAGCATGGTATGAGGTGTAACCTGGTAGTGTTAGGGTGCTCTTGTGAGCCTTGACCCAGGTTTCTGTTACAGAACAGATATCAACATTCTCCATGCTGAGGAGTGTTTGGACTGGATGCATCTTGCAGTTTAGACTTCTGGCATTGGGTAGCATTACTTCTAGGTTCGTATGCCTTGTGATACCTATGGAGGTGGGTTTGTGTTTTGAGCCTTACCTATTCAAGGCACGATGGGGGTGACAACAGCCTTTGCCAGTATCCAAAAGGCCAGGGGTGATAGGTGCAAGCCATCCATAGCAGGTGGAGCATCGTGTCTTGCTCAGCATGTCATCCCAGGCTGACAGGCATAGTATCCCCTTTGACTAAAAGCAATACTTAAGCCAATTATTGTAATTGATCATCTTGTCTTCATATTGTGGCATCATGCTTGGTGAGGGTAGGATGTTAGTCAGGGTCATCAAGTTTGCATATACTACATGGTGTTACATTGCTTAACACATGGCAATCATGCCTCAGGTGGTGCTGCAGGGCTGTCTATGTTGGATGCACATACTACACTCCCTGTACATGTTTGAAAGCAGCTTGTGTCAACTTAGGCATCCCTTTTACTATATGTGTGAGTCAGAGAGAGGTATCATTTCCAGGGTTCCTACTGAGCCAGTGTATGTGCTATGCGTTGCCTCTTTGCCAAGGCCAAGGCATACTGGGCATGCCTCCTTCTGCCTACTGGGGCAGGCTCGGGTTGTTCCTCCTCCGAGTCACGCTCTACCTGTGATGGCCTTGGCAATGGTGGGGGGCTGTTTGGCCCGGCCCTATGCTGGTCCTGCTGCAGCTGTTTTTGCAGAATCATATTATGTAGCATAGCACATACCATGACAATTTGGGTACATGTAGTTGGTGAGTACTGCAAGGCTCCACCAGATGTGTCCAGGCACCGGAACCATGACTTGAGCAACCCAAACACACGCTTGATTACATTTCGTGTTTGTGCATGTGCCTCATTATGGCGTTCTTGTTCAGATGTGTGTGCATTTCTGATGGGTGTCATCAGCCACGGCTCCAGTGCATAGCCAGCATCCCCCAATAAGTGACCATGTGGGATGTCCCCATTGGCAAATGTCTGGTGCCAGATATGGGAATCATGGTAGCTTCCAGGGCAGCCAGCACACACATTCATTATTATGCCCTGGGCATCACACACGACCTGGCAGTTGATGGAGGGGAAGCCCTTGCGGTTAATGTAGGCCCTACCCCACTCACCAGCTGGTGCTTTGATGCGTATATGCATGCAATCTATTGCACCCACTACCTCAGGGTATTCCGCTATTTGCTGGAAGAGACGCATATTGCTGGCCAGTACCTCACGGGAATTGGGGAAATATACATGATCACCGACATGTGCTGACATGGCATCCAGGAACTGGTGCAGTACCCTGGATGCTGATGCCTGTGATATCCCCATCATATCACCAGTTGGTCTCTGGAAGGTACCAGTTGCTAGTATTCTTAGGCCAACACATACCTTGGTTTCCACTGGGATAGGTTCCCCTCTGTTGGTTCTGTGTGTGAGGTGTGGCCTGCACAGCTCAACAATTTGCTGTAGGAGGTCTCTGTCCACTCTATAGAGCTCCACTATCTCCAGCTCATGTAACCCCTGGTAGGTGACCCTGGGCCTGTACACTCTTCTCCGTCTCCTCACTGTGGGTTGTCCAGCAGCATTTGCATAGTCACCACCCTCAGCATGTTGCATATGTCTCCTTATAACAGTTATGGCAGTCCCTAGCATTTTTGGTCTGAGTGAAGCCTTTTCAGTTTTCACTTCTAATAGCTTTCTCCTCTGTTGCAGTGTCTCTTGAGAGAAACATACTGCACTGTTGTTTGCAGAGTTTTAAGTGCTGGGCTGGGCTACTGTTCTGCCTGTGTAATTGCCTGCTTCTGATTGTTTTCACCTGCTAGCTCTGCCAGTATTCCCTGCTAGCTTCCTACTATTTCTTCTGTTTCTTTTTTCCTTTCTGTTTCCTCAGGGGTGGAGCGATGAGCATACAAGTGCAAACACACTCACAGCGGCTAACATGCGCGCCCATATGCTTAGACGGACTACAATCTGCTTATTCGGGTTAAACCGCACGCACACCAGCGCAAACAAGCTCACAGGTCTTTATACAGGCTCCTACATGCTTACCCCAGCTTAAAAGCATGCACTCACATTTACACGCGCGCACTCTATCTTACTCGCGCCACCCAGCGCGCACACGTGCACATGCATGCCCAGCAAGAAACTTTGGTGTTATCCATAGTGTACACCTTCCATTTCTTGGCTTTCCCATGCCTACTTGTTGACACTCCTCTTTCCATGATGTGTGACTGACATCTTTCACATGCCACTGTGCTCCAATGAGTTTCATTTCTTTCATACATACCCCCCTGTGATGTCACCTGTCTCCTACGCTGTTACTCCCCCTTATCCTACTCCTACACTCCAGGGAATGTGCTCATTTGCTATGTGACAGTGCGATTCACTATCCTACCACTCATTTACATAGGATTGCCTACTAATGCTTAGTTACATGTCTTACACTCAGCTTTCCCCCTCAGCAACCCCTACTCGGTGGCCATGTTGTTTTCAGCCTGCTATTCCCTTCCATTGTAAATTCATGCTTTGCATAAAACCCATGTTTGTGGGATTTAAATTTTTATTTTTCTGTTTTTTATAGCACAGCCCATTTGAGCAGTGCTGCTCTACGTTTAAAAAAAAAAAAACATTTTTATTTCATTTTTGCATCAGGGTACGTTGCCAGTGGCCACATATTTGGCCATTGGCATGCTGCCTGGAACATATGCAACCTTTATTTGGAGCTGACAAGGCTCCATTGTGTTATTTGCAGAACAGTACTCAGTTGTCAATTGATTACATTTCTGCAGATAACACGGGTCTTACACGGGCAGTTTTCTGCTTCCTGTATCACGAAATTACCTCATTTGCATGCCTTTCGGCTGCACGTGAGGTAATTAGCATATCCACGCCCTGTCCATGTAAGAGCCGTTTTAGGTGCTCTCTTACACGCAAATACAGGCTGTTCCTGGATAGCGATGGCTGCATGGAGTCTTAGACTGCTCTTAGACTCCATGCAAGCCATCGTGAATCCTGCCCAATGTCTATACGTTATTAGACATACATTTAATCAATCACACTAGTACAGTTATTCCATCATTACATAATGAAGTTCTAAAATGTTTTGCAGCCATGATTAACACAGACAATTATGAGTGTCTCGATGATCACAACCCACTTATTACGTGTTTGTGACATGGATGCTAAGCAGTTCACCTCGAGAGCACAGCTCAAGAAGTCAATCTTGGCATTCATGTTGAGAACTCATAATAAGGGGTTATGATCAGTGAGAAAAATCATAATTCTTTGTAGTGTATGGAGCTATATCTGCTCTATGTACTACTAGCTAAAGGGAAAAAAATGACGTGTGTTTTCAGGGTTACAAAGTCATAAAACACTTAGTGAGCACTATCAAAGAGGTAATGTAACATGGTCCATTATGTTTACACTTACCTCCATGCTACTCATCTGCTCAGATTTTTGAAGGATATATTATTGTTTCATATTTTTAGTCTGTTCCTCATAAAATATGTTTTTTTTTATGAACCACTGTGGCCTGAAGTCACTAAATAATGACATTTGAATTTCAGCCTTTTCATTTTGGGACTATGCAGGTGAACACACATTCTGCCATTCTAGCAATCCTCTTGTAAGTTTTTTTTTTTTTTTGTTTACAGGAAGTCGGGAACATGTTATGGGTATGGACAGCAGGCAGATATAAATCTTCATGAGAAAGACCTTCGAACACCTTAATGTAAGGAAGTATGTATCTGTCTTTGTTCATGTCGGTACTAATGGTCCCATCTGTAAGAACTCTGGTTGTTAGTAGGAAATGTACAGCACTTTTAGATTGCATAGCTTATACAGGTGTTAGGATGTATGTTTTACAAATCACATATAGAAAGGAAAGTCAGATCACCATGAATGAAAAGACATTTGGGATAAATACAGACATGAAAGAAATGTCCCAGTTTAAAAACTGGAAATGTATAGAGCATCCAAGTCTAATTCTGGGCATATGTGTATTTAGACAGGGTGGCATGCATTATTCAAGATCAGGGAAGATCATTTTAACAGCAGATATTTTGCAATATTTGATGAACATGAGACAGGATTTTTCCCAGATCAAAAATTTTACATTTCACAAACAGCAGCATTTGATGCATCTCTGATAGTTATTAATGCTAGGAGCATTAGTAATATATTTTTTTTTTCTGGAAAATTTGCAGTGTTCCCACAGGACTGATATTGTTATTGTTTGTGAAACATGGTTAAAGAACAATGATTGGAAACCAGTTCTGTCAGGGAATAAAAGATATTACTGTAAGAGACATTCTAACAAAAATCATTGGAGGTGTTAAGATAAGAATTAAAGATTGTTATGAGAACTGTGAATATAACATGTTCAATGATAGCACAAATACTGCAGATTGTGTAACTGTGTCGATAAAGACAACCCTGCAGCATATAAAAATTGTTGGAGTATCTGGATCACCAAAGACAAGTGCTGATGACCAAGCCAGGGGCGTCTCATGCCATCGGATGGCAGGACTGCAGCCCCCCACCCCACCCCCAGCTGTAAAAAAAAAAAAAAAAAAGAAGAAGAAGACTAAGTGCAACATTTTAAATTAAAAAATAAAATATTTTTAGCACAGCTCCTGCGAGTCCGACTGACTTGCTGCTAACGTCCCGGAACTCGAACTGCACGCGCATGCATGCTAGGTGAGTTCTGGGTTTGAAAAAAAAATTAGTTTCTGTAAATTCAGACTGCTGTAAAACCAGTACAGATTTACAAGGGTAGGCATCGGTGCAGATGCCTACAAGTCTATGTGGTTTGTAACAGCAGTAAAGTTGAAGGGGATTGGACTGTCATATCTGCAGTCACGTATGTGACATGGATGGCTGGATGGATACTGATTGGTCGGTTCTCTTCTCTCTCTCTTCCCATGCTGGTGCTGCGAAAAAGAGAGCGAGAAACAGTTATGGAGTCAGCAGCAGACTACAGGACTAGACTAGTACTTGTCTGGAGTTTGATCGTTGGACATCAGAGAGAGCAGACAGAGCAGTGCAGTGCACCTTACTTGGACCTGTCGGCTGTTACCTTGGAAAGTGAAACGGAAGGAAAAGAAGTGGGACTGAGTAAAAGCAGGTTAGTGAATCCAATCGAGATTACAAAAAAAAAAAGTTAAGTTCATGTTGTAGTTGTAACTTCTCCCTGATTTTGCAGAGCAATCCTGATGTTTGTCTTCTCATATGCTTGCACTGACGCCTGACCCTTATACAGTCATACTTCTCAGCTGTACAGATTTTCACAGACTGTCCAGATTTTTGCCTCATAGTCATAGTTTTGGTCCATTTTTCATAGAATTGTAGTTTTCTGGAAAATTAGTGGCAAATTACTAAAGATTAAAATTAGAAAATAATGACAGGTGTTTGAGATTCAGACTTCATACCCTTCAGAAAATTCATGCAAATGCAAAGCCTGTTATTCTATTAACTTTCTAAGTTTGTAAGAGCAATATTTAAAAATTGTCCCTATTGTTATTGTTGGGCCTTTGTCCCTCTTATATATATATCACTTTGTCCGGATTTCTTGCTCTAAGAGGTTGAGAGGTATGATGCAGTTTTTGATTTTCTGGTAAACCAGTCACTATACCTCTTAACTGTCCAGGTTTTTGCAGAATATTTTTGATCTGTTCCTTGTAAAATATATGTTTTTTTTCTAGCAAATCACTGAGAACTAGTCACAAAATAATGACAGACATTGGAGTCTCAAACTTCGTATCCTTAAGAAAATGCAGACTGATACAAAAACTTTTATACCAGCAGTTTTTAAGCATATAAGAGCAATTATTAAAATGTGTCCCTATTTTGTTTCTTTATCTCCCCCATTACTTTTGGTTTTGTCCAGATTTCTTGAGCTAACAGGTTGAGAGGTATGTAAATCACCTAGGACAACTGTGGCCGATGATGCAGAAAGTGTTAACATAAATGCATAGAAATAGAACAAATACATAAATGAAATGAAGGACAGTGACAAAAAGGAAAAGGGAAATAAAGAAAAATAACACAACTGTTAACTTGTGTCACATACAATCATTCAGAATGTAACCTAATGTTCTACTAGAGAGGCAGTGTGGGTGAACTGTGAACGATTCTGCATACTCCTGTGCTGACAATTTTTTTTTGTTTTGTGTCTAACCCTATGCCCTTCTAAGGGCAATAAGGTGGCACCTGTTAATATTAATTCTTTTGTGCGCTCTCTCCTATCTTTCTAAAGACATGGGGAACACGCAATTTTTATTTTTGTTTATTCTACTCACAGGAAGAGGGCTCATCCACTCACATGCAGTGAGCGGGATTTAAATACAACTGCCTTATGAGCAGATTCCAGTCAAGCAGTGCATCTGTTGTCATCTCACAGATGGAAACTACATGAGTTAGGGATTTTATGAGTTTGGGATTAGGAATCTGTGAGTCTAATTATTCCAAGTATTGTTTATAAATCTTTTTATATCTGTAATTTCAATTTGCTATTGTAATTTCATAAATGGACTAAGTATAATAGAATATGTTTTTAATAATTTCTTGAGACATAATTTTATAATGCATAACATGTGACTACTATTTACATGGAACAAAGCTGAAATACAATATCTAGCATTGTTTTATCATAGTTGCCTGATAGACATCTAGAATTAGCTATAAGTAAAGGGTAGGGATTAGGAGCTGTTAATTGAAAGTAAGTGACTTTCTTGTTGTTTGCATTTGTGTAAAGTAAGATGGATTACATTACTGAGATTGCTTTACTTTGACTGTTATTGTTTATTTATTTTTCTTTATTGTTTTTTACCACAAGTACACATTTCAGGTGCACACAGTCAGTAAAGTGGCCATAACTGATGGATAGGGAGGTGATCTGTAGATTAAGTTTCTCTCCTCTGCTGTTGTTTGATCACTGCTAAATAACAATCTTTTTATCTGGTGGGAACATGTCAGTTCGAAAAAGGAGTTTTGGCAAATGTAAAAGAATGGATACTGTTCATTGAAACTACTTTTAATCACAGTAGAGTTTGTTTTTTTCTCCACTGTTGTTTGTGAACTTGGCATTGGTTTATATAAATCTGGGTTGTGGGTGGTGTGGTGTCCCCCTACATGGAAGTGGCAGGGGGGACTTGTCCCCTGCAAAACTATTTTGTTGTAGTATTTCCTGAATGTAGCTTTGTACTGCAGTGGTGGTGCTGCGGTAGCGTTGTCGCCTCACAGTAAGACATTGTCCAGTTCGATTCTCAGCTAGAGCGTCTTCTGTATGGAGACATGCGTGAATGGGCGTACCTTCGTTGAAGGTTGTATATCAGGGCCGGCAACCTGGCATGTAAAAATCTACTGCCAATCATTAGCAGACTGGAGTTCCACTGTGGCGACACCTAACCAGGAAAAGCTGAAAGACTCAACAACAACAACATTTGCTGAATGTAGCTTTGGTGAATGGTTATAGATTTGTTTCCTATCACTGAACACTGAACACCAGTCTGGTGTGGCTGCAGTATTATTATGCACTGTATTTTATTTGTTGAAATCTGTATAAACCTAGTATTGCTATGGCTTATACCGTGTATGTGGGTGACATGCAATCCATATAAGAATATATATATGGCCATAATTTTTTTTCTTTCCTTTTTGGATAAGAAACATTTTTACAAGTGCGGGTATCCTAGAGATTGTTACTTTCAGCATGTTACTTGGTACTTTTATAAAGCTGAATATAAATTATAATTACAACTGCAAGGAGAAGTGGTTTAAGTTGAGTGCTGCTTGTTTCTTATATTTGATTTTGACTGGCACAATAGCTCCACTCCTTTCTAGCTGGTCGCACCCCTTCCTGTTGGCCCCACCCATTCAGCTGTCTCCTGCAGCCCCCCCTTGATTTGAAGTCACCAGCCGCCACTGAATTTTACCACCATTGATGTGCAGTGACTGCGGGATTATAAAGGTTAATTTTTGCTAGATAATTCTGCCAAACTGAAATCTAAACTAATTCACAGAAGACTAATGACAGATTTTATGGAAGCAAAATAGTCACTATGAAAAACTAATTCGATGTGTTCAGTGGAAAAACTGCAGAAGGAATATGACAAGTTTTGAAAGAAAAATGTTTGAATAAAAAAAAATAACATCAGCATCTAGACACACAACATCAGAAGGATATATTTCCATAACAAAATACTTGATTAAGATGTGAGACAAAAATATAAGAAATGGAAAAGAGGTCAAACCAGTGGTGGCTGGTGACTTCAAATTAAAAGGGGGATGCAGGAGACAGCTGAATGGATGGGGCCAATGGGAAGGGGTGTGGACAACTAGAAAGGGGAGGAGCTATGCTCAAAACCACAAAAACTGGAACTTTAATTAAATACGCTGCCCTAGGTATCAAACCATCATTATGAGAGTCCAATCAAGACAAAATGAAGTGTAGAAGAAAAAAAAATATTTCAGTGCATTGGCTGCATGACAGCTTACTTAATATCTAGATGGAAACAAAAAGGTTGTGAGGCATGAAAAAATAAATTACTTTTTAAATACATTACTGGATTACCAGTCAAAATCAAGTACAAGACAAACAAGCAGCACTCATCTCAAACCACTTCTCTTTGCGCTGCAGTTCTAATTATAATTTATATTCAGCTTTATAAAAAGTACCAAGTAACATGCTGAAAGTAGCAATGATACCCCCCACTTGTAAAAATGTTTCTTATCCAAAAAAGACCTGCTGACTGACAACTATCTATTTGTTTCATTGGGAAAACATGATGAAAGTAAAAAATGAACAGCAAACAAGAAACAAGCACAAGATAAATTGCTTAAAGGATTACTGCACAGGTTATGGACCACGCATGATAGACTGGCATTCTGTTTAGTTTATGGGTAAAGCCTGCATCGATGACTGCAAGGCTCCAACAAAGGTAATGAGCATCTGAAAATACTGTAAGCCTGTCCTTTATTACCAATACTGTCATATGCATTTCAATACCCAAGGCTTATACGTTATCTAGTTATGTAAATATTCTCTGCATAGCAACAACAAAAAGGCTTTCAATGTTGGTAATTCTTTAACAGTATGTTTATTAAATCTTATTTGTATCTTACAATCTCGGACAAGCTTACCTGATGGTCATGAAAGCATTGCTACTTAAACATAGAGCAACAGGCACTTTCTGAATAATAAGAAGCATAATCAACAGTATAAAAATATGACAGAAACTAGAACATTCTGCCAAATCAAGCCAGACAGATGAAAAGCCACTGTAGTACTTGTGTCTACCTTGGATGGGGGGGGGGGGTGCTCTTCACATTTACACTGCATAACTGCTCCTTGCCTTGCTTGGACACTGAATAACTGCTCCTTGCCTTGCTTGGATACATCCAGAGTCACTACATGGGGGAGTGGGGTGCAACAAGTATGTCACAACTTGAAATGTCTCTGGCTGACTGCAATGGCCCTGACACATTTGTCATACCTCTCAACCTCAGAGCTAGAAATCTGGACAGTCAGGCCCAAAATTAAGGACAATATTTAAATATTGTTCTTATAAACTTTCTAATAGAATAGTAGTTCTTGCATTAGTATGAATTTTCTGAAGGGTATGACATCTGAAACTGAAATGCCTGTCATTATTTTCTTACTTCAATCTTTAATGGTTTGCTTTGCCACTAATTTGCCAGAAAACCACAATTTTATGAAAAATGGATCAAAAATGTGATGCAAAAATATAAAATAGCCACACAATACAGCTGGGAACCTGTCAAAGAAGGGACACTTTTTAGTATTAGCACTGTTAGCTTGAGCAGCTGACAAAATAAAAGAAGCTACATGCATTTCTGAAATAAAAGTAATCTATAACTCTGATTATTACAGTTATTTCTTAATTGTAAACCCTCCATGTTTTCTTCCAAAATTGCCATTTTGCGGCGGGATTATTAGGGGAAGAGCAATATTTTGAGCCAAAATCGGGGACAGTTGAGAGGTTTGGATATACCTAATTCTTTAAAGCAATTTATTTGCACGTATCTCTCAACCTGTTAATGCAGGAAATCTGGACAAGGCCAAATATAATGGGGGAACATATAAACAGTACTAAAAATTGCTGTATGCTTTAGCATGCATTTTTCTGAAGGATATGACGTCTGAAACTCATTGTCATTATTTAGTGACTTAATTCCTAAATTATTTGCCAGAAAACCACACATTTTATGAGGAATAAACCAAAAATAAGACGCAAAAATCTATTAATTCTGTGAAAATCTGGACAGTTGAGAGTATAGTTCAGCCGGTGCTGTCTTTGAGTTTGCCGCCCTTCCCCCTCAGAAAATCAGGGTTGAATGGAGCCTCCCCCTGCAGCCATTCCAATGAACCATTACTTGGCTATTTCACCCCATTTACCATAAACACTAATGTGCATACTGCTTTACTTCTACGATGATTTGGACTTCATTTGAAGGTTTTATTTTGCATTTTACAGCAGAAACACAAAGACATCTGTTAAACAAAGCAATGCAATCTCACAACGAAAATAGACCGAGCATTAAAACTTCTCTGCCCTTGAAACTCACATTCATTGAAACAGCATTGAAACCCACATTCAAAGAAAATACATTCTGCCAGTGGCAGATAAAGATTAACTTTGGGCTGTTTTCAAATCATAGGCCCCTTGCACACAAAACATACACGTGGTCTTTGATACACCTTTCTGATTGTATTAAATTATATTCCTTGTACAATATAGTACAGTTGTAGAGAGCGTTTTAAATTTGTTTTGAACATTTACCAGTAAACAATGAAACAAAATGCATGCACCGATAATGAAAAAACTGCCCAGTTCAGAACATTTCTATCATAAAAGTTTACTCAAACTTCTACAGTCCACCAGTATCAGTAAATATGCACAATCTCTGAAGTAATAAAGTCATCTAAATAATTCCACATTAAAGAAATCTGTAACTAATGAAGAGGTTGCTGCTAGCAAACAACTTTATATAAAATGTCTGTTGCCCTTGAGGAATAAATTGCCTGTTTCATTAAAAACGATAAGCTAGTAATATTGCAATAGGGAATGGATGGCAAACTGATAACAGGTTCATAGTTACTAGGTATCTTCACCAAAAGGGACTGCAGCATCCACCCTCTTTACAATACAGTATAATATCAGCAATGCAACTACCTACTGTGGGAGTAGAACCCACAGCCTTCTACATCAAAAGCAAGTACAAGGACTCAGCATAAGCATCACTAAACTTTTGTTCCCCTGCAGCTCTCAGCTTCTTATAAAATCTACTTGACACTCAGCTGTATCTCTGAACTTTGCAGCACAAATTTGGAAAAAGTCAAAATTTAGGGGGGGGGGGGTAAAATACCATAAAACAGGGAACATTTTAAACATTGCTTGTATAATGTTGGAAAGTTGCTAGAATAAAATGCTGTATTACCACCATACATTTCACTGCCAAGTATTGAACCCAGGAGCCTGTGCAAAACAGTCAGAGCAACATACCACTATGCCAAATCAATCATCTGTTTTATGAAAGAGGAAGACTGAAACTTAAATGGCTGCCATTTATTGAATTCAGTTTTCACCATAGCTGTCAACATCTTAGCACTGACTCTAAAGAGGTACATTTTTTTGCTTAATAAATTGTTGCAATATCCCACTCGTCAAATTATGCTGAATGAACATTTTGGGTAAATGTCCCCCTTCTTCAGTTGTAGTTCGGGGGTTTCAATCATCAGCGCATTCAGTTTTGTCCACTCATAGAGGAAGCATCCTAGTCAGGCAGTGCTGAAGTTGGCTTAATATTTCATTATTTTTTTCACTACCACACAGTGTTCAAATTCAAATAAAGTGGCATCACAATTAAAAGGCATTCGGCATCAATGCTTCAACTTCCTGTAACTCAACACAGGTTTCAGACAGTAGTGACAGTAGCATTCATTCAGGCTTTGTGGTCTGGTCAAGCATGCTATTCAACAGTATTCAACTATTCAACATTCTCTGTATATGTTTTTAATATCACCTCCCCTTTCATTCTTATTTATGACTTGAAGCATCATAAATTTAAAATCTTGTTCGGGTCCTTCTGACTCCTGATACGCAGCAAAAAAAAAAAAAGGGTACAGAGCCGATTCCAGCAGACCAGCACAGCACCTACCTCAGTTAGTTGTATCTATGACCTCTTCATCAACACAAGTACTACTAAGCAAGTGCTACTGATTGTTTCTCACTCTCTTTTTTGAAAAGAGAGGGAGAACCAATCAGTAGCAATCCAGCCATCCACATCACGTACGTGCCTGCGGTCATGGCAGTCCAAACCCCCTTCTAATTATGGTGCAGTTAAACCCGCTTGGACTTCTGGGCATCACATTGATGCTTTTTCTTTTATCTGGACTGCCTTATACAGCAGTCAGATATTAGATGCTGCTTTATTGTTGGAAAAAAAAATAAAAAACCCGGAACTCAATGAGCATGCGCAGTTCGAGTTCCAGGACGGACTGAGAAAAGTAAAACGAAAAATGATGGAAATATTTTTTTATGGCAAACTAAATGAAATAATTCAATGCTGAATAAATTAAATGTCAACTTTTCCTGGGAAGGCTGCAGTCCCACAGTCCGATAGCATGAGCCGCCCCTGGGTCAAACTATGACTTTGAAAGCTGAAATAAGTAAGCTGGACAGACAAATTGAACCTAGTGTGAGACAAGATCAAAAATAATGAAAATGTATACAAAGATATTGAAGATAATGGGAAACCTGTTTCTAGATACATGAGATGTGGTAGGAGTAAAGACATACAAACTGATAAACTGTGTAGATCCTAAAATTTATTCTCAGACACAACAAATTATAGATATATTTATAAAACCTTATGCAGTTTGTCTCCACAAAGAAGGTGATAAATTGTCCTAGTAACATCCCACTAACCTCAAATACTGAAGTCAAATTAGATTATATTGCAAAAGAACTTTGCAAACTCAACCCAAACAAAACACAGGGAGGAGACAAAATTAGTAATAATGACCTAAGAGCACTTTCACATGAACATACAGTACCATTATATCTGTTATTCACTAGGTCATAGAAATACGGGGAGATTCCTCAAGATTGGAGACATGCACATGTTAAACCTTTCTTTAAGAGAAAGGGAAGTAGGACAAACCCAGAGTCATGTGGACCTATAAGTTTACTTTCTTGTTTTGGAAAAATAATGGAGAAGGTTATATTCAATAAATTGTGCATAGAATTGGAAATGCTGGAGCTTGCAGCCATTTATCAGCATGCATATGTTGAAAAATAGATGTTACCACCCATAACATGACATTATATAACAATATAATAACAGATATGAATGAAAAATTGTGCTATGATTTAATTTATATAGAATTAACGTCCGCATTTGATAGGGTCATATATACAACTTTGACCAATAAATTAGAACAACTAGGTATTGATGTACTCCTGATAAGATGGATAGCTGCATGGCTTACAAATAGGACATGGCAAGCATCATACAACAACTGGACATGTGAAATTTGAAATTTAAGTCAAGCTGATCCATGGGGCTCTGTCCTGGGACCATACTTGTTCATATTGTATCTTTCATATCTATCTTTTTCTTCTAAGGTATTCTGCAGTCTGTTTGCAGATGACCTGAAAATGGGTAGACTAATTTCATGTGTCACAGATAGAACATATCTGCAAAATATTTTGAATAAATTCAGCATTTGGGCTCGGGAGAATAAAATACTGATAAATAAGTAAAAAACTAAGTATATGAGATTTGGAAGACCTAGACTGAAAGGTAAATATATGTAATATTGCACACAGTAATTGAAATTGTAGACTCATTAAGGACCAAGATATATAGTTAGATCCATAGGGTTGTAAAAATAGTATATAGTTATTTATTTAACTTTTGTTTACCAATATATATATATATATATATATATATATATATATATATATATATATATATATATATTTACATTGCAGTATATATATTGTCAAGGAAATCAGAAATGATGAAATGATGTTTGTTATTTATATTGGACCCGAACTTGAGTATGGAATAACAATATGAAAACCTTATAAGAAAGCAAGCATGAGTAAACTGGAAAGAGTACACCAATAATATAGTAAGGGCATTCATCGATGTGAAACTTTAAGTTATTATGAAAAACTAAAGTATCTGAATTTGTACACTGTCTCATATGGATATTTTAGAGGAGACCTTATTCAGATATATAGGGCATTTAGAGACAAGTATCCTTGGGAATGTTTAGTGTTATAAAAAAAAGTACTAGAGAATCATTAGACAACATATGTAGAAGATTCTATAGGAATGAGAAAGTGTACTAATTGGTTATCTGAGAGGACAGATAATATATGGAATAGACTATCAAATTATATTAAAGCAAGTACTAGTTTATTTTTAAGAACAACCTGGACACTTATTATAGGAATAAATACTTTGCTACATTGGCAGGCTAGAAGGGCATTATTGCCCATGTCTGAAATATCTGTTCATTTGTGTGCATGTAATAATGAAGTTTAAGCTTTATGTAAGCAATTTTTTGCTAAAAAAAAATATATTGATTATAGTGTGAGTAAAAGAAGATTGGCAAGTTTTGAATGAGTTGAAAAGAGTTGTAGTTAGTGTGGCTACCTGGTAAAGGAAAAAATCATTGTAGTTATGAATAACCACTATTTTATGTGTATGTGTTCTTTGAATGAAACTAATACTTATAGTAATGTACGTCAATAAGTTTATGGCGATTTTTGGCGAATTTTAAACAAACGAATTCATAAAGTTGACTGATTAGGTTACTTTTTTACATTCTGGTTTTATTAAACTAATTCCTACTCAGGCTAGGATGGGTGTGTGTTTTATTATGTCCCTAAAGTTCATGAAGGTATGCATGAACCTCCAGGTTACCCTACTGTGTCACTATGTGGGACTGTTTAGGAAAAAAATAGGAGAGTATTACATTTGCTTACTACCACACATTTACTTTTTGTCCTCATATATAAAACATTTGGCAGATTTCTTAATTAAGTAAGATGAATATACCAGTATTGCATATTATGCAGGAATTCAAGCAGTGCAATACATTTTTTAAAAGATTGTCCTAATTCTGTATATATTTTTAAACAAAATGTTTAATGATTTGAGTTAACGCCAACTATCTGGAACGGCTACTGGGGCCATGTATGCTGATTTGATGATTTTTTTTTAATTAACTATATAACTATATTAACTATATTTATTATATTTATAATTTATTATTATAATATTTATAATTGTTTTCAGAAGTATGTGTTGAAAAATTACTGTTACTATGTAATGGGAGTAATACCGAGGTACTGAATTTTATTTCTATGTTAAATAATAATAATAATAATAATACATATAATCTGAAATTTACAATATAAATACAAGAGGCACATGTTCATTACTTAGACATTTTTTTGTGTCTGAGAACAATACGTTGCATTCTAAGCTGTGCTGAAATGTTGTAGGCAAAATTAATTATGCTAGTCACTTACCTGATTCACTTCCATACACAGAAGTGTTAAGACAACTTAGGCTTGTAGTAAACATTTAAATTTCCTGCAGGCAGTAAAAGATATTATGGATATGTTTATAAATGTAATTATAGCATATCTAGTGTACAGAATGCATATAGTAAAGTTAGTAAAATAAGGCAAAAAAGATTTAATGAATGTTAAAGTGACCTTTTTAAAAGGTGTATCTTGAATATAAGTCGAAAAGATAGTCACTAAGGCAGATACATTTTGTGACAGAAAAGAACAACTACTAAGGCAGATATGTTTTGTGACAGAATATATTAGCTACTAATATTGTACTACTGGTCAAAACAGCATGGACTATGATGGCACACAATATTTTTTTTACTTTAACAGATTTATAAAATCCCCTGCTGTTTCTTTTATGAGAGGTAGAAATTTATCAGATACTTTTGAAGTATTTTATTTATTACAATCAAATGAGTATATCATTATATCTGCAAAGTATAGAGACATACTTCTGTGGTTCTTGTTCTGTCTTTATGAATATAGCTCCTATTTTTTTTCATTTATTAATGGGGTTTCATTTTGATTCAGATGAATGTTTTACTTGAAAATTTAGTGATAGATTAAAATACACTTATGAGATATAAGATTAGCTAAACCAGACAGTGTAGCTATTGAACATTTTTTAAATAAACATACTACAAATAGTAATATGTTACAAGCTACAGTAAAGACAGAGAGTGACATTTTAAATAATTAATCAAATGTAGACTTTTGCACAAGCAAAATATATGTGTTTTAATATATGGAAAGTTGACTCTTTAAAGACTGAATAGAGAAATTAATTGGTAGTATTCAATATAAACTTACAGAGTTAATCAATTTATTTTTAATTAGCTTATTGCATATTTTTATGTATATATTTTTAATGGGTGTTGTGTGATATCACTTCCTGTGAAGGCCTTTCATCTGAGTCACTCAAAGCATTTTAATGTGTATGTGATGATGTGTGGTATTTCCGCTTATGCCAGGAGAAGTAGGGCAGTGGATGTGTCACATATGCCAGCATTGCTAGCTGGAGTTTTGTAAAGAATTATATGTCATTTGTATACCAAACATATTTGTACAGGTGCTTGGGTTGAACGTGCATTTATAAAGTTGTTTGTGTTAAAAATGTACTAACAGGGGGTCCTGCTGGACAGAAAAGATATACACCTGTATATCAGACTGTATAAGTAACTGTTGAAATGAATATATTGTAACAGAGGATACTGGAAGAGAAGAGGTTAATCTCAGTCCAGCTAACTTTGAAAATAGTCTGAAATTAAATTACCTGGTTTAGGCTGTAAAGATTGTTTCTTATAGTTCTGATTGCAGCCAGAGACAAAATGCCTGTGAAAACCAGCACTAGGAGTCTTACTGCATTGTCCTTAGGTGTAAACTAATTGCTACCCTAGAAGGGTGGAAATTTTTTAAATGGTTTAATAGCTTCCCGATGCTATAACACATCTTAGCAAAGCTCTATGTGTGTGCATTATGACATATGTGCTAGATTCTGGTTCAGTTTCTAGTAAAGAGGTTAATGTGGGAACCAGAAGTCAAGTGACCAGATGTATGTGATGTCATTCTGTAATCCAGCATTGACATGATGTTTTAATACTAGATGAGACAGAAGTCTCAGGACAGCCTGTTTGTGAAACCTGACAAAAGAAGGACCCCTCACCCACTAAATCTTGTCTTAATTTAGTATGTAATCAGGGAATAGCAATTCTTTAGATCAGTCAGGGAAAATATAGTGAGATTAGTTAAGTACTGTTTTCTGTATCTGTGTGAATCTATCCATCTGCGTTATTTTTAATATTTCCTTGATTGAAATTCTAGGCTTGATTGTAAAAAGATATTTAGTATTTTTATGTTGTTCTTTTAGAATTTATTATTAAATATATTTAAACTTTTCATTGTGGCTGGTCTTTTAGAGAATATTTTAATGTTTGAGAGTACTTAACATTTATGTGGTCACACTGTGGCTACTCCTGGAAGCCTTGCTGCATTGGTAAAAAACTACCATTTGTACTGGTATTAATTTTACTCAGTATAATTGGGTACCCATGAAACAGCCTTAGAGTAGCTGGCTTTGGAGAATTCTACTGTATAGTCTTGGCAGAGTGGTCATGTCTGGTAAATCTGTGCCAGAGTGGTCATGTCTGGCAAATCTGTGCCAGTCTTTCCCAGGTGTGTGTGTGTGTGTGTGTGTGTGTGTGTGTGTGTGTGTGTGTGTGTGTGTGTGTGTGTGTGTGTGTGTGTGTGTGTGTGTATGTGTGAAAATCAAATCTCCAATAGTGTGTGCATCAGTTACTTGGAGCAGGGACACATAGCACTGGTTTCACAGAGAGGATTGTGGAAGACTTGGCTTGGAGCACTTGGCTGAGGACTCAACTCTACAGCTGTGGACAGTGTGCAGTCTTATTTGACACCTGGTAAGAGAGAGGGAAACCCATCCCAGGATGGGAGTGTGTTACCTGTCTGCTCTTAAGTGATATTGTGCTTGGTGAGGAGAGCTGCATCCGGAAATACTGTGTGTATCTATTTCTGTTACAAGTGAATGCCCCTCACTGGTGTCAGCAGTGAGGACTGAGGCTCCTTGATTACTGGCCCAGGGGAGAGATGTCACAGTTTAATTAAAGAAGAGTTACTGCAGTTTGTCCATGGTGTTGGTATTTGTTGCAGTCATTTAACAACAGGTTTTAGTTTGTTGCTTGGATCTAAAGCAGGTGCAATATTATTTGTGGAGGATTTTGTAGGGATAATAGAATATAATGTAATATAATATAATATAATATAATATAATATAATATAATATAATGTAATATATAATATAAGGTGATTTGTAGTGAATAGGTGAGTAATTAGCTTTTTGAAGGGAAACACAATGGTGTTCATAGTGTGGAGCTAGGCTGATAAACTAACAGATTGCATTGACAGATGTCTGAATTTTGCTAGTGTGGTAAGCTGACTCCATTGTAGGTATGGGTAATCCATATTACAGATTTGGAATAGGAATGTTTTATCTACGAAACTTTTGTCTTTGAGGAGTGAGATGGTTAGATATTGGTTATTTGGTTTTATGTTGGAAATTATCCATTTTCGACCACAGTCTCTGTGCGAATTTTCAGGGACAGAGTAGGGCAACAGTTAGTCTCAGATATCTGTATTGTTAGACTGACTGTAAGGTAATATTTTCTGGAGTGATCATTT
This sequence comes from Protopterus annectens, assembly GCF_019279795.1. Lineage (NCBI taxonomy): Eukaryota > Metazoa > Chordata > Ceratodontiformes > Protopteridae > Protopterus > Protopterus annectens. Next base: position 850,995,869 of record NC_056728.1, on the reverse strand, counting down.
TTAGGGCAGAAGTGCTTGCAAGTGGGTCTATATTACATTCCCGAAAGCCGACAATGTCGAATCTGACATTGTTGACACGAGAATAGTGAAACTGCAGAACAACGAACAAGGAAATGGAAATCTCCTTAAGGGGAGATTCTTGTTTACTTTAATGTAGTGCAATCTTGGAGTAGATATATTTAAGTAGCGGGGGGGTGGGGGGTGCAGGGGGGGCTTACCCCCCTGCCTACATTGTTTAGTTTTTTTTGTTTTTGCTTTTATTTTTTTTCTGAACATTCGATGTTTTAACAGTTGAATCACTAAAGGTCAACCTTTAGTGATTCGAACTGTTAAATATTCAATGTTCTAATATAGACCCCTTACAAGTTTATTACAATTTGCTGGCATTTATTGTTAGCAGCCTTTTTTCCAACAAGTAGGATAATGTGGTAAAGTCTTTTTGCATGGGGAGCTGTAATTCCAGGGTTAAAGTACCTGCCTAAAAAGGGATGATATAAGCATAGAGGATGATGTTGTTGGGGGATACAAATGTTCCATGTCTTCAGTACAAACTGAATATCTTAACAGGCATTCAAATGAAATGGATTGGCAGAGTTTGCTTTCACTGGACTGTAGAGTGGATAAGCTATATCATTAAAACATATCTGCATTTTTAAATACAGATATTGGTCTAAGCAGCTTAGTACAATTTAAGCAGCTCTGGCAGATTAAACCAGATATTTGACTTTTTTTATTCTTTTTTCCTGGAAAGGTAAACGTGATATTCTTGCCTGTAATCTACTTGATTCCAGAATGTGACTACTGTTGCCTTGCAAGGAGATGCTTCCACAGTTTGAAGAGGCATGTCTGCTAGATGAAGACAGCCAGTACACAACAATCATAATTGTTTGTTCCATCAGCCAAGCAAAGCCTGTATTTGCTTACCACTCCAAAGTTTTCACTGAGAATATTGTCACTGTGCAATAGCCAGGGGACATTACATTGATCTCTGCACCTTACATAGCAGGAGCTCTGCCGCAAGCAAGGGTGCCCACAGGCTGGTGCAAGGGGGTGCACTTGCACCCACCTGAAACTGGCTGGCCGGGAGATAAATTTTCTTATAACTAAAAAAATAAATACTTTTATTTTAAGGGTACATTCTTCTTTAAGAAAGGTCCCAGTCCCAGAGTGCATCATGTATGTGCATGCATTGTCATCCGTGCACAATTTTAAATACAAGTGGGACGAGAGAGTAAGTCTTCAAGTTTTGCTGCTTCACCTGTTCCAGGAGAATAAGTTTTCACATTTTGCTGCCAGTTCTGAATTTTGCTTCGATCATTCAAGTAAGTGTGTCCAGGATTTTTTGCCTCAAAAAAAGAAAGATTGTGTGTGGAGAATGAGTGTTCACATTTGCTTTGCTGCCATTTCCAAGTTCTGGAAGTGTGTGTGTGTGTGTGTGTGTGTGTGTGTGTGTGTGTGTGTGTGTGTGTGTGTGTGTGCTTTGCTTCAGAAAAAAAAAAGATTGTGTGTGGTGAGTGTTCACATTTGCTTTGCTGCCAGTTCCAAGTTCTGGTAAAGTGTGTGTGTGTGTGTGTGTGTGTGTGTATGTGTGTGTGTGTGTGTGTGTGTGTGTGTGTGTGTGTGTGTGTGTGTGTGTGTGTGTGTGTGTGTGTGCTTTGCTTCAGAAAAAAAAAGATTGTGTGTGGTGAGTGTTCACATTTGCTTTGCTGCCAGTTCCAAGTTCTGGTAAAGTGTGTGTGTGTGTGTGTGTGTGTGTGTGTGTGTGTGTGTGTGTGTGTGTGTGTGTGTGTGTGTGTGTGTGTGTGTGTGTATGTGTGTGTGTGTGTGTGTGTGTGTGTGTGTGTGTGTGTTTTGCTTCAAAAAAAAAAAGGATTGTGTGTGGAGAGTGAGTGTTCACATTTGCCAGTTCTGGTGTGTGTGTGTGTGTGTGTGTGTGTGTGTGTGTGTGTGTGTGTGTGTGTGTGTGTGTGTGTGTGTGTGTGTGTGTGTGTGTGTGTGTGTGTGTGAAATTCCCCAGTTAGGTATACCTTGTGGTAAGTGTTACACAGGTTCAAACCCTGTACTGAGTCCATAGCTCTCAACTGTCCATATTTTTACAGAATGTCTGGAATGTTTGGCTCATACTTTTGGTCTGTTCCTCTTAAAATTTGTGGTTTCTGGGAAATCAGTAAGAACTGAATTCGCTAAGTAATGATGGGCATTTAAGTTTCACTCTTCCTATCTTTCAGGAAATGCATGGTAACACAAAACATTTTATACTAGCAACTTTCTAAGACTATATAAGCAATGTTTAAAACGTGTCCTTGTTTTTGCGCCTTTGCCCCCCCCCCTCATAAATTTTGGCTTTTTCCAGATTTCTTGTGCTGCAAAGCTGAGAGATATAGTTAAGTGTCAAGTGGATTTTACAATGACCTGAGAGCTTCAGGGGAAGAGAAGTTTAGTGCCGCCTATACCACGTCTGTTTGTATTGTTAGTAGTACAACAGGTAGTGTACTTGCTTTTGATGCAGAAGGCAGTGGGTTGTACTCCCATAGTATGTAGATGGATTGCTGATACTGTACTGTGTTGTACTTTAAAGGGGTGGAAGCTGCATTCCTGAGTGTGTCTTACTTTGGATGAGATGCCTAGTAATTATGAACCTGTTTTTCAGCTTGTCACCCACTCTCTATTGCAGTATACAAGCTTACCATTCTTTAATATATCATAGGCAATTTATTCTTTAAGGGCAGCAGGCACTGAATTTGTAGCTGAAACAGTGAAATATAAAGTTGTTTTCTAGCAACAACCTCTTCATTAGTTTCATATCTCTTTAATGTGGAATTATTCATGTGACTTTTACTTCTGCAGAAATTGTGCATATTGACTGATATTGGCGGATTGTAATGACAGAAGTCTGAGTGGCCTTTTATGGTTGAAATGTTCTTAATTTGGCAGTTTGGCATTATTGGTTCATATGTTTTGTTTCACAGCTTACTGGAAACAACATTGAAAACTATAAATTTAAAACACACTCTAACAAGTGGTAATGTATTATACAAGGGATATAATTAAATTATTGTATAGTATAATTAATACAGTCAGGAAGGTGAGTCAAATAACTTTTGCATGGTCCTAAAAATGTGTGCAAGGGGCCTATGATTTGAAAACAGCCCAAAGGTAAACTTAACCTGCCACTGGCCAGATGCAATTTCTTTGAATGTGGATTCCAATGCTGTTTCAGAGAATGTGAGTTTCAAAGGTAAAGAAGTTTAAATGCTAAGTCTGTTTTCACTGTAAGACTATTGCTTTGTTTAGCAAATGTCTATGAGTGGTTGTGTTATAAAATTTGAAATAAAAGTTGCAAGTTAAATCCAAATATCTGCAATCATTGTAGAAGTAAAGCACAAAACAGTATGCACATTGAATGTTTTGAACAGTGTTTATGGCAACTGGGGAGAGATAGCCAAGTAACAGAACACTGGAATGGCTGTGGGGGGGGGGGGGCTGAGTGGGAGGAGGACTCTGAGTTTCCATCCCCCTGCAAAAAATCCTGCAGGGTCCCCTGGCACAACGCATACCTCTGCATAAGTTTTCTTTGAGATTATTATCACTATGCAACTGTCTGTAAACACTACATTTGTCCCCATCCCTTAATAGCTAGAACTCTTCAAATAGGTGCATATCAGCTAAAGTTTTCATTGAAAATATTGTCACTGTGCAGTGTAAACAAGTTTAATATGGCTTGGTGTATATTAACTTTAACTAGTCAGATACCTGCCTGCCCTGTGATGGAAAGCGGTTGTGATATTACCCCCAAAGGAGTGGTCCTTGCACTCTAAGAACTACTTACCAAATTGGCCACTGTCCTTTCACTTGACCATTAGATTACACTGTGTAAGCCAGTTACTTTGCATCCCTAGCTTCTTGTTCCCTGGCTTCAGTAAATCTATAAAAACCTGTTCTACTTTGTACCTCTTGGTTAATTGTTAAGCACAAGCCATAAACTGATTGCATTTTGTAATGAATGGCCCATAAGTAGGTTTAAAACCAGCCTAGCACTGATGACTAAGATGAATAGTGCGTTGTTCAACACAACTACCCCCCTTTGAGTTTTGGTCACTGTAGTGGAATGTACTCCTAAATCTGCCCTCACTTAGGTCTCCATAAGCACTTGGTCAACATCTTCCTTGACAGTGTAGGTATGTGTCATGTGTCAGAAACTTCTCTGTGTGGAAGATTTTCAGTCCATATATTTCTAGTTAATCACTGTATATTAATCAGATCAGACAATAGTAGTAGAAGTAGCGAACATAAACCCATCTTAAGTCAAAACAAAACAAAAAGTAATAATAGAAAATATATAATTGTACAGCATTACTAAGTATTCGAAAGTAATCCAAGCAAGGCAGGCAGTCTGTTTCTAGTTGAAAATCCTTTATTAAGTACACAGACAAGCGATCCAAGTAAAACAAAAATAGAGTAATAATTTCCTCACAAGCTTTCTAAATATATATATATATATATATACTTTTTATCAGGCATGGGAGTGGTTTATTGTGCTGTAAAACAAAGTGTTATTGGTACACATGTTAAATTCACATCCCTTCCCCCATCAGTGTGACACACAGAAATATATGGACTGAAAATCTTCCACATAGAAAAGTTTCTTACAATGTTTTGTTTTTGGACCCACTACACTTTAGTGGATTGTTTTAAGACTTCGGGGATAAAACGGAGATTACTTGTGTTTTTTGTGTCATGTGTTATTACATTTTTATTTTTTCTAAAACTGTGTAGAGCAATGTAAACATCTTATAAGTGTGCTGTATGTGTATTGATGCTATTCTAGTCAGATAAGCTTTATGTAAGTTGAGCCTGTGCCCTTTGACAAGTAGGTTGTTCATGTATGTAATTACAGTTGCTGAAAGTCTGAAGTATTGATTAATCTGATGAATGCTTAGTAAATGATGGTTTTAGAAATTTCCTAGTGGCGTATTTGCTCTCCACAGCTCTATACAGTGTTTTATTTTAGTTCACTATCAATATGCCGCCAGCTAAACCTAATGTCACCTTGTTAACTTCTCGGTACTCTTAGAATAGCACATCTTCTCTTGTTTTCAATCAACATGTTCCTCCCCCATCTCTAGGAATAAGCTAGCTGCCTGTATGTTACCTTATTATCTCCATATAAAATTTCTGTTCAGTTGTTTTTCTCTTTTTCATTCCTTTCAAATCCTATGGACATTATATCAGTCCCTGCCCCTTACAAAATAGGAGCTCTGCCACAAGGCACACCTCCAATAAAGTTTTCAATGAAAATACTGTCACTGTACAATGTAAGCAAATTTAACATGAAGAGCCTCACTGAATATTACCTTTAACTAGTCAAATACGTGCCTGACCCATGCTGGAAATTGGCTCTGACATTCCTATTAATGGAGTAGGCCTTGTACTTTACGGACCACTTCCCAGATTGGACACTGTTTTTTCACTTGACCATTAGATTACACTATGCAAGGCAGTTGTTTCATATCCTTAGATTCTTGTTGTCTGCCTTCAGTAAATCTATGAAAATCTATTTTACTCTGTGCCTTTGGTAATTGTCAAGCAACAGTCATAAACTAATTGCTCTCTGTAATAAATGGCCTTAGGGTGTGAAGCCTATTACACTCAGTCTCCCTACATTTGGCTTCCCTTTGCTCCCCTGTCATACCTCCAATTCCCACCCACCCTACTTGGTCATCCGTTATACTTCCCACACACACCTATCGCTCAGGGCACCCACTCCTCGCGCCTTCCCTAACAGTTTTACTACTCTTAAAGAAACACTCCGATTTTGATTCTCCTCTTCCTTACTTCCATCTAACATTTAGCCATTCCTCCTGCTATACTGATTTGCACTATAACCTTTCTTACTCAGTCCACTCCCCAACTGTACCTCTAAGTGATTCCTGAGCAAAACTCCATCTTGTTTTCATAGCCAGATCCAACAGTAGGCAATCTAGGCAGTTGCCTAGGGCCCCATGAAAGCTAGTTGACATGAAAACTGCAATGATTAAAAAATATATATTATATTTAATATATTTCCAGATTACAACCCAATGATTCCGGCCTGTAAACTGCTCACTGGTTTACTTCCTGAATGTTGTAGCAATGTGCGTGCATGAAGTGTACATTGCCATGACATACATGGGTAGTTGGCTTCCTCCACTCCTTTAGGATTGTGGAGGCACATTCCATATTTTCTTTATTTTTCAGGCATCAGGCTACTAGATGTAATTCTTGGTCTGCAATCCCCCACACACACACACACACACACACACAGACGTAATAGTTCAGTCAGCTCAGCAGCAGGTGCAGCAGCAGGTTTGAAACTGTTAAATCATGAGATTCACTTTTGATTCTCCTGCTGCTTTAAAGGAAAAAATGTGCAGACCCAACAAGCAACATTAACTCCACCACCACCAGCTGAGAGACAGAGAGTTAGACAACAGTCACAAGAGCAATCCAGACAAGCAGAAACATTTTCAGAGAACAGACAGCTTGAAGAAGGCATGAACTGAACAAAAGTAAGTAGCTGCTCACTACTACTGTGTGTGTGTGTGTGTGTGTGTGTGTGTGTGTGTGTGTGTGTGTGTGTGTGTGTGTGTCTGTGTGTGTGTGTGTGTGTGTGTGTGTGTGTGTGTGTGTGTGTGTGTGTGTGTGTGTGTGTGTGTGTGTGTATATGCATGTGTATGATTGATTTGTGACTGAAATGTGTATGCGTGCTAAAGAAACAGTATGTTTTTCCTTATACTTTTCTCAGATAGTTCTTGTGCTATTCAGTTGATTCACCCCCACCCCCACTCCCCCTTACCAGCAGTAGTGCTTTTATATTAGCTATCTTTGGTGACAGCAATAGTCATAGCAACGTTTTATTAGTAGCTTTCATGGTTTTATATCAGACTATATTTTGCTGCTTGCCTATTTTAGTGTATCTGCTGTTTTTGTCCAATCCCATCTGGTGCTGCACAGAGACCTGATGTCATGGGGTCAATGTGATTGTAAGGCATTTGCTTGTCTCCAAATGGAAATAGATGGGTTTAGAAATTAAAACTAAGGTCTATTCCCACTTTCTGTAACATATAAAATAGCAGGTTGGCAGAAATATTGATAAGCAATACCAATGTTGTTTTGGGGAAACGATTGCTGCCTTGAGTTGCTGTTTATTCAGTGGTGGTTTTGCCTCAGCAATACTCCTTCAAGTTGTTTTGGTCTGCAGTAGAGAGCTAGGTTTGTAAGTTTTGCCTCCTGACACCCACCCATGCAAAAAAACTCTTTAAAGGCATAGTTCATAGCTATACATAATTTTGCTGAGCATCCCTGATTTTGCCTCATATTTTTGCACTGTCCTCCATTAACAAAATAATAATAATTGCTTGGCAAAACACTGATGATTACAGTCAGTCAGTAATGCCAATAGTTTCATACATGGTATTGTTCAAAAAATGCAGGATGCAAAACCTCTGTGCTACTAACCACAGGGTCATGATGAGGGTAGAGGATATGATGGGGGGAATGACATGATCATGACAGGGGTAGGGGTCATGACAGGGATTAGCCCAGTGCACTGACCTGCCTACAGCTCCATTTGTCCATGACTTGGCTCTGCTTCCTTTCATCCCTGTGATCTTCTTTCATTTACTACAATTACATTAATATTTATCTTCCATCTCTTCCTCCATATCTGATAGTTTTTCCCTTATCTCTCTATACTGCTTATCCCCCCCTAGGCTCAATCTCCCTGAGTCCACACAAAATTAAATCAGTACTTTTTGCTTACTACCCTTCCTTAGGATACCTATTCTACAGACTCCACCACATAAATCCATCCTCATTCATATCAGTATTCCCCACACCTATACTCTTAAACCTGCACTCATCTTAAAATTCCCTATAAACCTACCAATAAAACACAATCTATTATTCATTTCAGTACATACTTTTCCCAGATAAACCCTCCCCATGTCCTGTCTCATCCTCTGTCCTTCACACCCATCTATTTATTACATTGCAAAAACATGTTCCTGCTACAGTTCCTCATACTAGTACCTCTTCTCTTATGTGCACACTTACCATCCTACCAACATCCACTACCCTCACATTTTCATCAAAACTCTTACATTGTGTCCTGCTAGCAAAATACTTCTGAACCTCATCTACCAATCACACCATATCTGTATTAGCAATCATATATCCTACTGTTCATGAACAATTATCAAAGCAACACCTATTTATTCACAAATCTAGTATTAAACACAAAATCAAGCAAAATACCTCTACCTGCACCATCATACCTCCATAACCATAAAACTTAGAGGTCACATGCACCCAAACCTAGACCCAAATAAGCATATTAATGCACCAGACAGTATGTCTCCATCAGCTCTTTTATCACATTCACCACATCCATAGTCCCACACTGGCCTTCATATGTACCATACCAACTTACAAAGTAATTATAACAAACTCACTGGAGTCCATACATGGATACCAACCCATCCATACACCTTAATTCCCACTAAAACCCAGCTACACTAGGAAACAAAAAAATGATGAAATTGCCCTGCCAGGAATATTACATTATCAAATTGCACAGAGCTAAGAAAAGAGTTGTCAGTGTCAACTAACTTCTACAAAAATATGCTAGAAATCTCCCTTTTGCTGCACATCCTGCCAACTTTTTCTAACTCAGAAATCCTACTATGTTAAAGCTAGACACTCACAAGACAATTGCAATCACAGGTATATACTTAACCTCAAATAATGCTTAAACACTGAAAGATATTTTCTGCTTGGTCTCCTCAAAAATCCCTTATGAAATCATAATCTTGGGTGATGTTAATATAGACGGACTAACTATACAATCTGAAAATCCAACCAATAATGTCCAAGATCACCCATCTTATAGCCACTAAACTAGATATGACAAAGCCACAGCCAGGTAATCAACCCTCAAATGGATCCTTACTTCCTCTCCAAATAAAATGTGCAATAAGGAAAAAAGAAATCAGTCCAACTTCCATGAACCAGAACATAAAGTTTAATAAAATAGCAAAGTTAAAATGGATAAGCATTTTCAATTTACATTAAAACTTTTCATCAGATCTATCAAAACATAATGAATATGGCTGTTTAAAATGCAACTATCCAATCATCATCCACTTATTGGCATATACCCCTTTCTTCAAAGGCAAATCAAAACAACCAATGGAAACATCCACGATGATGTATCTCGATGCTGTTGGTTAGTACATCTAGTTTGAGTACCTATTTTTCATGAATATAGAAATGTATAAAAAGAACACTGAACTATGTCTGCATCATTCACTTATTGGTGTACACCCTGTTGTCCAGAGGCAAGTCAAAAACAACCAGTAGAAACATCCATGATGGTAATTTATCTTGATGCTACTGGCTAATACATTTACTGTCAGTGTCCCTCCTTTTCATGAATATGAAAAGTATATATAAATATGACATGTAACCGTTTCCACAACAAGTGTATAAATAGTTCGTAGCCAAATGTAGTAGGTTCAGCTATTGAAAAAAACAATTGTCTAATCATCATCCATAAAGCAACATGCACCTTAACACTCAGTCTTTCATATTATTGACATACACCACATTCTTTAAAGGCAAATCAAAATCGACCACTAAAAATCCATGGTAATCATGTAACTCAATGCTTTGGTTGATACATTTACTTTTGATTTGCCTTTGAAGAAAGAGGTGTACACCGATAAGTGGATGATGATTGAATAATTGTATTTTAAATAGCCATATTCATTATGTTTTGATAGATCTGATGAAGAGTTGTAATGTAATTTGAAAGTGCTTATCCATTTTAATTTTGTTATTTTATTAAAGTTGATGTTCTGATTTGTGGTAGTTGGACTGATTTATTTTTTTCCTTATTGCATGTTTCATTCATTTCCAGCTTTTGGTAGTTTCTGGTGTTTTTCTTCTTTCATTCTCCAAATAAAATGTCATCCCATGGACTCTGTCACACAGCCTAAGTGATCACCTACCAATCTACGCTGTAAGGTGCAAAACAGCATCCCCAAAATACATCATTACAGCCTGCTAAGAAAACGTATTACTTTTCATGCAGACACTTTATAACACACTACATCTCCTTAACTGGGAGTCACAAGACTGTCCCCATAGATGATACTACCTCTGAGGTTGATGAAATATTTCATGGTGTTCTAAATATTCTAACCTCCCAGAGAATAAAAAGAGTCAAAGCCAACCCTGTCCCATGACTATCCTTAGTAACTAAACAACCCATGAAATAAAGCGACAAAGTGCAGAAGGATTACTAGCATATAGACAACTAAGAAACATAACAAAATAAGTTAATACCAAAGATAAGAAAGCCTATTATTCAACCAATCAAAACATATACACTAATAATATAAAGTTGTTCTGGGCCTCTTTCAATAAACTGTTAAATCTAGGGCAAGCTACAACATATCCAACACCAAACACACAAAAACAAAACAATAACCAACCAATTCAATACCCACTTTATACAGGCAGTACAGTCATTAACAAACTGGGTGACTAATCAAGGTCTTGATGTCCCTACTCAGTCAAATAACCTCCTTCAACATTTCTCCTTCCAACCAGTTCTCACAGATACCATCAAAATGTCAGAAAAAATAATGCCTACTACAAATGCCCCTTACAATCTACCAGGAGAATATCTTAAAACAGCAGCTGAGGCTCTTGCATATGCTGATAAAATTAGTCCATATCTCAAAATAAAATCCCTTCATTTTGGAAAAAAGTCATTTGTTATTCCACTGCTCAAGAGTGAAATCAATACACATCTTTCAAACTATAGGCAAATTGTCATTTAATTGCCCATATCAAATGTATTACAAAAATGTATTCATTAGCAATTTCTTTAAAGATCTACTAGATAACCAGCTTCTAACTGCAACCCAACATGGCTTCCATTCTCATCACAGCATAACTACTGCTTTGCTGAATTTTGTTAATACTGTTAACACCCATAGAATTGCTGAACGCCTGGTCTCCACCATCTTCCTGGACTTATCAAAAGCTTTCGATACTGTCACCCATGAGAACCTCTTATATAACCCTCATCCTTAGAGATCACCAGCTTTTCATTGCAATGGTTCAATAGCTACCACTCAAACAGAGCACAAGCAGTGAAATGGAAAAAGATGTTTTCATCTTCTTGCCTGTAACTATTGGTATCCCACAAGGATCTATACTATGACCTATACTTTTCAACATATTCATCAACAACTAGTACACTTCTATAAAAAAATGCTGCCATAATTTAATACGCTGATGACTCAACCCTAATCTACTCTGCCAAATCTCTATCCAAATTCCAGGACCTTACACAACAGGGCTTTTTAGCACTTTTTAGGTCTAAAGAATTTACCACTACTGCTGTACCCCCCAAAAAATGAATTGCTGCTCTTTACTCGAACAAACAACTGTACCAAAACAACTATATTCACTCTTGTCTCTGCCAACAATACTGTGATAGAGCAAGTAAACCACACAAAATTACTGTGTGTAGTCATAGATGGCCACTTTAAATATGACCACCATGTATCACACATATGATTAAAAAACTCATCAAAAATTTGATACATTTTACAGAATAAAAAAGGTACTTCACATAACCAGAAGATGCATAGCCTCTACTTTTTTACTGTCATCTATTCTCTATGCTATCCCAATCTTCACTAGCCTTCAAGTCTTAAAAGTCTCCAAACTTGAGCAATGTTATAATAAAATGGCCAACTTTGCAGTATACTATAACAACAAAGCACACCATTGCCTAGCAGTCAGAGAATTAAACTGGTTAGAACTTTCACATCACCTAGCTCTCTCTCAACTAACCACAATGCACAAACTTTTCTATAAGCCAGAAATTTTCCCAGCCCTTAACAACTTAATATAACCCCTTCTCTCCCAATAGAATTTTACTCTCTAAAGAAAAATTACTAATCACTATAACCGAATCACCTAATATTGCAGGTGACTCTCTATATTCATATAGTGCAGTTAAATTAGGATACCACATCCCACTAATGCTGAAATGCATTCAGAATGCAAACTCATTTAAAACACAACTAAAACTTCACAGATCAAATCAAAAGATCTGTTCCTGTACATATCTAGGATAAATGCCACTGTTATCTTCAGCTTGCACATCATCAAACCATTTATCTTCATTCATAATTCTATACCTTACAACTTGTATTTACCAATACCTGAATAGTTTTCCTAGCATTTCCCATCTCCCAGCCATATACATGTACTGTTAATATAACCTTATGACAGTGGTGGTTCGTGGCATCGGACTGCGGGACTGCAGCCCCCCCCCCCAACCCAGCTGTGTGAGAAAAAGAAAAGCACAACACTTGCACAAAAAATATTTTTTAATTAAAAAAACTGGCTGACTATCATAAAAAATAAGTCCGACTGACTCGCAAAGTCCCAGAACTCGAACTGCTCATGCTCATTGCTCAGCGAGTTCCAAGTTTTTTGTTTTTTCTAAATCTGGTTGCTGGACTGTCTCAGACTGCTATAATGGCAGTCCAGACTATGAAGAGTTCTGCATCAGTGCATGATGCCGAGAAGTCTGTACAGTAACCGCACAGTAAAGTGGAAGGGGGCGGACTTCCAAGTCTGCAGTCACGTACGTGACGTGAATGGCAGGATGACTATGGATTGGTTCTCGCTCTCTTTCTGAAAAAGAGAGTGAGAAACAATCAGTATAACGGGCAGTGCAGGACAGGGCCAATGGACTGAGATTACCTCAAAAGTGGACATAAGTCTAACCTTTCCTGGTGTTTAAATTAATCTACCTAGGGCATAGGCTATAAATCAGCTTTGAGATACTTGATGTTTATTTCAAACATTGCTGCAAAACCTTGTAGATCCATCAGGCCTGGGAACCAGTACAACAGGACTGTTCCACTCAGTTTATGATTCTTCTGTGAACTAAAATTTAAACATTTTGTGTATCTTCTCTGACCACTTGATACTGAGATTCTCATACCCACTATGGTCTCCAATAGGCTTTTCATCACTAGAATTGTTTCTATATTGCCCTGGATTAAAGTGGACCACTGTGAGACTATGTCCTTATTTCTGAGTCCAAGTTCTTTTAATTCCTGTTTTTGAGTTTTAAGACATAGATATTGTCTACCCTATTTTAACTTCAGGAAATTCTGCTAACATCACATCCTAACATACCACAGATACTTCAGTTTCAGTCAATGATTTCAGAACATTTAAGTGGCAGAACAGTTCTGTTTTTTTCTTGGCTGTCTTACCTTATATCTCATGTCGCTTACTTTTTATGGTTTCAAAGGGACCTTGCAGTTTACAAGAAGGGTATCATCAACAAAGTGCACTAACACAAATACTTAGGAGTGCGTTTGTAAGGTGAACATTTCTGTTACATGCTCTCTGCTGTGCTTGTTTGGCTGTGTCCATGTATTCTCTTACTGAAGCCATTATAGTTTTTAAATTGTCTTGCATGCTGAAGAAAGTGCAATCACTTTTTAAAGGGTTTGGTTTCTTTCTCCCATGTTTCTTTGGCATGTCTTTAACATCCAAGGATGTCTACCATATAGCAGTTTAAACATTTGTGACAAGTTGAGGCCTGAGACACTTCTCTTACAACAAAAGGAAGATAAGGAAGCAGTTTGTCCCAGTTTCTCCTGCCCACTTTTATAGCTTTCTGTAATACAGGTTTAACGTTTTCCTAAAGTGCTCAACTAGCTTGTCTATCTGAAGGTGATAAACAGACATCCCTAAATGCTTCATTTAAAAAATGACAAAGTTCATGTATTAGTGCAGACATGAATGGGATGCCCTGGCCAATACAAAATTCTCAGGGAATTCCTTCCCCTAATAAAGAACAGTACTAGCTATTTTGTTACGGCTTTGTATTGACTCTTCATAGAAGTACTGCCTCATAGAATTTAGTTTCATTGTCAATTTCTAGAATATACTGATGATCCTTACTAGATTTTGCAAGTTTTCCCACAATGTCCATCAGGTGCATTCAGAAAATACATGCACAATGTAGAAATGTATAAGGGGATTCTTAAACCTGAGTTGGATATTTTCTTTTGACACTCTGTTCAGGCTCCTCAAACACTCTTTATGTTCATCATATCATCCAGTTAAAACTTTCTAAAATCCTAGCTTTTTTACTTATCCATTTCTAAAGGAACTACCAAAATGAGATTATGTGCTAATATATTACGACTATTCTAAAAGGTCTTGGAGCTAACAATTGTCCCAGTATCTGTTGTCTGTTTTAATTTCATTATCCTGTAGAGCCTGTTATATCTTCATCGTACAAAGTAAGGATATGTGGTTAGTCTACTTTCCCTTAGGTTCCTCATCTAGCGTGTATGCTTTCTCTATACTCAGGATATTGTCTTATTCTTGAGCTGTGTTAAAATTTATGACACTTAACTGCAAGTCAACAAAGTCAGTATAACTTTCAGCCTTAATCTGATTTGAAGTAGAGGTTGTGATCACTTCTTCTACAAATGCAAGTACAAGTTTCTCTTCTTCATCTAGTCAGATCCCTGCACAACGCAGCTCAAGAAAACAATGTTTTTCAACTAGGAGAGCTGACAGTATCCCTTTATCTCTCATTCAGTATTTTTCTTATTTTTTTCTGACCCTTAAGAGTTCTGTATATTTTCTGGCTGGTCCTATGCTTTGGTGCAGCAGGCAGAAGCTTAGAATTCGCTTTAGGTGCTTTTCCCTTTTTTTCCTCAGTATTTCATATGTTCCTTTCTCGGGTTCTATACCCATTCAACATAGTGCATTCCTACCTGTATGTCCTTTCCTGTCAGTTTCAACACTGACATCTCATATTACTGTAACTAAAGGATTTTTTGGCAAAACTCATCATCTCTATCAATCTCTACACTGATGTCATTTATTACTTTAAGTTCTGACTTTCTCTGACAGTCTCCGTACTAACTTCCTTCATTGTTTTAATAACAGTGGTCTTAACAAGACTCTGTATTAGAGTTATTT